>NC_060129.1:141032921-141334369 GCF_021461395.2 Schistocerca americana
AAGCCTTCTGGAAATCTAGGAATATGGAATCGATCTGAGATCCCCTGCCGACAGCACTCATTACTTCATGGGAATAAAAAATAAATCATTTTCTTGAAGGTGATTCATAATGTTAGAGTGCAATATATGCTCCAAAATCCTACTGCAAATTGAGGTGAGTGATATGGGTCTGTAGTTCAATGGGGTACTCCTATTTCCCTTCTTGACCTGTTCTACTTTCCAGTCTGTAGGAACAGACCTTTCGTCAAGTGACTAATTGTATATAATTGCTAAGAAAGACGCTATTGTGTCTGCATAATCTGGAAGGAACCTGATTGGTGTACGAGGTGCATTCAAGTTCTAAGGCCGATTTTTTTTCTAATTAACTACTCATCCGAAATCGATGAAACTAGCGTTACTTCTCGACGTAATCGCCTGCAGACGTACACATTTTTCACAACGCTGACGCCATGATTCCATGGCAGCGGCGAAGGCTTCTTTAGGAGTCTGCTTTGACCACTGGAAAATCGCTGAGGCAATAGCAGCACAGCTGGTGAATGTGCGGCCACGGAGAGTGTCTTTCATTGTTGGAAAAAGCCAAAAGTCACTAGGAGGCAGGTCAGGTGAGTAGGGAGCATGAGGAATCACTTCAAAGTCGTTATCACGAAGAAACTGTTGCGTAACGTTAGCTCGATGTGCGGGTGCGTTGTCTTCGTGAAACAGCACACGCGCAGCCCTTCCCGGACGTTTTTGTTGCAGTGCAGGAAGGAATTTGTTCTTCAAAACATTTTCGTAGGATGCACCTGTTACCGTAGTGCCCTTTGGAACGCAGTGGGTAAGGATTACGCCCTCGCTGTCCCAGAACATGGAAACCATTATTTTTTCAGCACTGGCAGTTACTCCAAATTTTATTGGTGGCGGTGAATCTGTGTGCTTCCATTGAGCTGAATGGCGCTTTGTTTCTGGATTGAAAAATGGCATCCACGTCTCATCCATTGTCACAACCGACGAAAAGAAAGTCCCATTCATGCTGTCGTTGCGCGTTAACATTGCTCGGCAACATGCCACACGGGCAGCCGTGTGGTCGTCCGTCAGCATTCGTGGCACCCACCTGGATGACACTTTTCGCGTTTTCAGGTCGTAATGCAGGATTGTGTGCACAGAACCCACAGAAATGCCAACTCTGGAGGGGATCTGTTCAACAGTCATTCGGCGATAGCCCTAAACAATTCTCTCCACTTTCTCGATCGTGTCGTCAGACCGGCTTGTGCGAGCCGGAGATTGTTTTGGTTTGTTGTCACACAATGTTCTGCCTTCATTAAACTCTCACACCCAAAAACGCACTTTCAACACATCCATAACTCCATCACCACATGTCTCCTTCAACTGCCGATGAATTTCAATTGGTTTCACACCACGCAAATTCAGAAAACGAATGATTGCACGCTGTTCAAATAAGGAAAACGTCGCCATTTTAAGTATTTAAAACAGTTCTCATTCTCGCCGCTGGCGGTAAAATTCCATCTGCCGTACGGTGCTGCCATCTCTGCGATGTATTGACAATGAACGCGGCCTCATTTTAAAACAATGCGAATGTTTTTATCTCTTTCCAGTCCAGAGGAAAAGAATCGGAGGCCTTAGAACTTGAATGCACCTCGTACCATCTGTACCGGAAGACTTGCCATTCTTAAGCGATTTGAGTTGTTTCGGAACTGGTGATATTCTGCTAGTGACTAAAAGGAGCTGTGTGTTTATATACGCATTTGGCGGAGGGTTGCCCAGTTTGAAACTGTTTGAGCGACGTCTGACGGCACCGTAAATCAATCCGTGTTGTGTGCGCCCACTATGGCGTTTGACCATAGCTACGTTGCGCCTTGCTATGTGATGCCCTCTCTGTGTGTGATAGAGTTCCTTCTACTAGGTCGATATACAGTTTGCCGCGCGGGATTAGCCGAGCATTGTAGGGCGCTGCAGTCATGGACTGTGCGGCTGGTCCTGGCGGAGGTTCGAGTCCTCCGTCGGGTGTGTGTGTGTGTGTGTGTGTGTGTGTGTGTGTGTGTGTTTGTCCTTAGGATAATTTAGGTTAAGTAGTGTGTAAGCTTAGGGACTGGTGACCTTAGCAGTCAAGCCCTATAAGATTTCACACACATTTGAACATTTACAGTTTTTACTTCAGTGGACATAGTTGGCAGAACCATCTGATGGTCAGTAGTGCCGTAGCCTAACACATTCAAAAAAAAAGAAAATAAGGGGGGGGGGGACGCTTTGTACGGAACACTTGGCGCAATGCATTTATATGTTTCAAAAATATGATGGCGAGTCGAAATTAACACTTACATGGAATGGGGTTACTGACTACCCACTTCGTATTCAGCATCTGTAAACACTCCACGAGAGTACTGTATAGGACTCAAATGACTGGTCACCCTTTTGCATACACTAGTTAGGAATATTTGTGTTTATAAACGTGAGGGAGCTGGAACTTGCAACATACACTGTACATTGTTCTCTATGGATTTGCGGGTGACTGACTGCTCCCTTTGTATTCAGTATTCAAAAGAGCTACACGAAAATGCGAGGGATATTCTGGAAGTAGTCCGCAGTTCGTGGTCAAGTGGCTAGCGTTGCTGCCTCTGGATCACAGGGTCCCGGGTTCGATTCCCAGCCGGATTGGACATTTTCTCTGCCTAGGGACTAGGTGTTTATGGTGTCCTCATTATTTCATCATCATCATCATTCGTGACAGTGGCTTGACTGGACTGACTAAAAATTGTATTGTGTAAAAATTGGAACTTTGTACAGGCGCTGATGACCGCGCAGTTGAGCGCCCCTCAAACCAAACATCATCATCATCATCATAATACGCGGAAAGTAAGTTTCGATCGATCGCGAAACGGGCACCACTGTGACACCTCCAATGAAGCTTTGCATGGAGTGTTTGGCCGTGCTCCAGTACGCCCGCCGATCGCGTCACGTCTCTCTTTTTACGGCTGAGTGCTCAGTGAGCACGTAAAGATACCTAAAACATGGTATCTGCCGCCGAGCGCGAGGGTCTAGTGCGAAATTTCGCCTGATACTATGCAGCCCACACAACATAACTGTCGTGCATTTCCTTCTCCAAGACCGTTTTCAGCCACATTCTGCAGGTGCAATGAAGATGCTCCTGCAGCGTTTTCGGTGGAAAGCATTTGATTACCCGTAATACCGCCCGTCATTGGCTCCCTCTGAGTCTCACATGAACCGCTCGCTATGAAGGCAACATTTTGACACAGGCAACGAGGTGTACACCAGCGTAGAGAATTGGCGGAAAGCACTGGCGGCTGCCTTCAATGACGAAAGTATTGGAAAGCTGGTACAATGCTGTGCCAAATGTTGAAGTCAGACCGGCGTCAATGTAGAGAAGTAACAGGAAGTTGTAGCTAACTGTTAGAAATGAAACATTTTTGATTTTCACAGTGGTTTGCATTTCGTGGTCCATTCGAACTTACTTCACGAATACCCCTTGTACTATTTCAGTTGCGTGTCACTAAACTTCATTTCATGTGGATGCACTTCGTTGAAGGCAGTAACGTATTTCGAAATGTGAGAGGTGGATGTCAGAATTTGCGGGACAGGCTGTAGTAGGTACGTACACGTTTAGGCAATCAAAGTTGCTAGAACTGCCTGACGGTCAGGGATACTAGTGTCACATATCACATCCTCAAATGGGAGAGTCAGTGTGCTTGCATTTGGCTCAATGCATTTAAGTATTTCACAAATGCTACTGTGTCTCGAACTTGCAACACACACTGTACTCTGTACTTGACTGGAACTGGATTCAGTGATTTCCCATTTCGTATACAATACACATAGTATACAAATACTCCACTAAAGTAGTATATGCGTAACGAGGGACTCGGATGAGTGATCAACTCGTTTGCATATACTTGTTTCGTAGCATTTACCGAGCGAGGTGGCGCAGGGGTTAGCACACTGGAGCCGCATTCGGGAGGACGACGGTTCAAACCCGCGTCCGGCCATCCTGATTTACGTTTTCTCTGATTCCCTAAATCTCTCCAGGCAAATGCCGGGATGGTTCCTTGGAAAGTACCACGGCTGACTTCCTTTCCTGTCCTTCCCTAATCTGATGAGACCGATGACCTCTCTGTCTGGTCTCCTCTGCCACAACAACCCCAACCCGTAACATTCATGTGTATCAAAATGTGAGGGATGTCGAACTTGTGGGAAACAGCCTGCTTCATATTTGAATGCAGTTGGTTCACGTATGACTTGTCGATCTGGGGAAACGGGGGGAAGGAGATTCACAAACAACCGTGTAAAATGGTTCAAATGGCTCTGAGCACTATGGGACTTAACTTCTGAGGTCATCAGTCCCCTAGAACGTAGAACTACTTAAACCTAACTAACCTAAGGACATCACACACACCCATGCCCGAGGTAGGATTCGAACCTGCGACCGTAGCGGTCGCGCGGTTCCAGACTGAAGCGACTAGAACCGCTCGGCCACTTCGGCCGGCAAACAACCGTGTAGTTGGGAAGAAACTGTGAGGCAGTATGAAATGAAATTTAATGTAAACAAGTGTAAGTTTCTGTTTACAGCTAGAAAGAAAGATAGACCAACTAGCAGAATAAGGATTGGAAGTGAATATCCGCAAAAGTTGGAAAGTGCGAAGTGCTTGGGAAGTGTGGTATAGGAAAGTGGAAGAAATGAGAAAGAGATCGACGAACATAGCAAACAGGCGGAAGCGTTCTTGCGAAGTGTTAGGAGCCTGGTTTGGAACAAAGACGTCCCACAAAAAAGCAAATATGCACGAGGGCGCTTCAGAAAGTAATGTCCAATAGGTCGCAAAATGAAGAACACAGTGAAAGTCAAAAAAATTTTTTTTTTCACAACAGTTAACCACACCTTCCAGCTACCTCTCTAAATCGATGAAACTCCAACTTACACATTTATCGCAGCGTTGTACAAACTTTCCAGTGCCCCTGTCACAGAAAGCAGCTGCCTGTGTTTTTCAGTAATTCTTTGCGATGGTCTGCCTTTCGTTGTTTGAGCCAAAATGTTGTCTTCGTAGCCAGCGGTTCATGTGAGCAGAGATGAACAATGGAGTGAGGCAGTTAAGGGATGTACTGTGAGTGATCAAACATTGCAGGAGCGTCTTCATTGCCCCTACAGAATGCGGCTGAGAATTACCTTGAAGAAAGAAATGCATAGCATATATGTTATGTGGGCTGCATAGCTTTAGGCGAAACATCTCATTAGATCCACATACTTGGCGGGAGACACTGTTGTTTTTGGCATTTCTAAGTGATCAATTCGCGCTCTGAACTGAAAAGAGCGCCGTGAAGCTATCAACAGGCACACTAGGCACTGCCCAACACATCTGTGCAAAGAATGAGATTTCCACTCTGCAGCGGAGTGTGCAGTGATATGAAACTTCCTGGCAGATTATAACTGTAAAGTTTGGAACGTAGGAGACGAGGTACTGGCAGGAGTAAAGCTATGAGGACGGGGCGTGAGTCGTGCTTGGGTAGCTCAGATGGTACAGCAGTTGCCCGCAAATGGCAAAGGTCCCGTGTTCGAGTCTCGGTCCAGCACAGGAAGTTTCACATCTCTGCAATGTTCCATCGGATTTTCACAGTGGTTTCCATTTCGCACCTAATAGAGCCTTACTTTGTGAACGCGCCTCGTAATATATGAAGTTGCGTGAGTCCAATACTGATCTATGCATCTAAAACGTGGGTAATTAAGAAAAGATCTGTCCGCATATTACAGGTGTGTCAAATGAAATTCCTCAGAAGTAGGAGTGAAAAGGAGAGATAGGATGAGGAATGATAGGATAGAAACATCAAAAAATGGTTCAAATGGCTCTGAGCACTATGGGACATAACGTCTGAGGTCATCAGTCCCCCAGAACTGAAAACTACTTACAACTAACTAAGCTAAGGACATCACACGCATCCATGCCCGAGGCAGGATTCGAACCTGCGACGGTAGCGATCGCGCGGTTCCAGACTGAAGCGCCTAGAACCGCTCGGCCACACTGGCCGGCAGAAGCATCAAGGCTTAAAGAGAATGGAAAGCAAGACTATCAAGAAAATACATGAAATGGAGAAGCGAAGGAACGACCGAGAGAGAGAGGGAGAGAGAGAGAGAGAGAGAGAGAGAGAGAGAGAGAGAGAGAGAGAGATAGTTGGCTCGTGTGAAGTGGTGTGTTGAAAAAAGAGGCGACAAGTGCACCAGAGTGTGCAGAGAAGCCGGTGGGAAAACCGGACTTGATGGCGAGGCTTATTTTCCGAATAGACCCAGCCAGCGATTGAAAACTGTTCATGGATAATGATGATGATGATGATGATGGGTCACTGACTGCCGACTTTGCGTTGAACGTTCAAAACGGTAAAGAAAAATTTTATTTTCAGACCGTGAAACTCAGCTTCACTTTCAACTTTTTTAGTCCTCTCTTCCTCACAATAATCATCATCCTACAAACGTGGAACAAGAAATGAAAATAATGAGAATAAGCAACCATGACAAACATCGTATACAAACGCGAGCGTAATATGTAAGAAATTGTCCACGCAACCTGTAAGTAGAGTTCAAAACATTACTACTTAATAGGAAATACCAACCACGAGAACTGTTTATAACCTATATGCACAGTGGCAAAAATGTAAATTAAATAACTGACATATGTACATATTCCAGGCCACTGATGATGCCTTGCAGAAAATAAAGGCGAAATGCGCATGGCACTAAAATTTTTGTTTTATTCAGTTGCTGTCAGACGGTCCATGAGTAAAAATTACCAATATACCGTGAGCTTCACTTTGTCTGGACGCATTTGGTTCAAGATGGATACGTTTTTAGGAAATGTCAGGGGGTACGTGTCGTAACTTGCGGGACACACTGTACTTCGTACTCGGATGGAGCTGGGTCACTGACTGCCTGTTTAGTATTGAATATAGAGAATACTACACAAAAATACTGTATCAGTATGGTGAGACTGAACGTCTCTCCGTTTGGATGCGGTTGGCTGAGGGCAGTGACGTGTTTCGAAATGTGAGGGCCGGGTGTCGGAACTTGCGGGACACGGTGTAGTCGGCAGTGACACGGAACGTCGGCGCCGGCGGCGACTGCATTTGGCGGCTCGGCGCCCTGTGGTGGGACGGACTATAGCGGCGGCGGTCGATATATCGGG
Organism: Schistocerca americana; assembly: GCF_021461395.2. Lineage (NCBI taxonomy): Eukaryota > Metazoa > Arthropoda > Insecta > Orthoptera > Acrididae > Schistocerca > Schistocerca americana. The sequence goes on from NC_060129.1 coordinate 141,040,097, forward strand.
CCTGGAGCGCGCTGGCCAGAACAATGGGCGGCGGGCACAGACACGCAGAGGAGACGCGAAACAACGGACCAGATTGCGTGGCGGCGGTGACTGACTGCCGCGCCGACACCTGCCGCCCGGAAACAGCCACCCCCGCCTCCACCCCCGACCACCCACGCCTGTCAGCGCACGGTCGCCTGGGAGGACGCGCAGGCGACGCGTGAAGTTGATACGATAGGCGGGCTGGCCCTCTGCACTAGGCCAATGCGTCATCGCGTAGGCCAGGCCCCGCTCGAACCACAGCCGCCATTAGACAGCCAGAGGTCTGGACCGCTCCCTCCAGCGATACACCAATGACTGCTATCAGGACGTTGTCAGCAGCTGCCACACCATTATGTTGACGCTGCGTCGAATTCACCAAAGGACTTGGCGTCGAACGTATGTATGTGGAGCAGGGTGGCGCAGAGGTTATCACACTGGACTCTAATTCCAGAGGACGACGGTTCAAACCTGCGTCCGGCTATCCCGATTTATTTTCGTAATTTAGAGAAATCGCTCCAGGCAAATGCCGGAATGGTTCCTTTGAAACAGCACGGCCTATTTCCTTCTGCATCCTTCACTAATCCAATGGGACCGATGACCTCACTGTTTGGTCCCCATCCCCAATTCAACCAACCAACCACTGTGTTCGGTTTTTACTACGCAGCTTTGCGCTGTTCTCCAGGCTGTCCAATACATACGTCGCATTCTGCGGATACAGTATATACACTACCGGCCGCCGGCCGAAGTGGCCTTGCGGTTCTAGGCGCTGCAGCCTGGAACCGCGAGACCGCTACGGTCGCAGGTTCGAATCCTGCCTCGGGCATGGATGTGTGTGATGTCCTTAGGTTAGTTAGGTTTAACTAGTTCTAAGTTCTAGGGGACTAATGACCTCAGAAGTTCAGTCCCATAGTGCTCAGAGCCATTTGAACCACTACCGGCCATTAAAATTGGTACACCATGAAGATGACGTGCTGCAGACCCGACGCAGGTATACCAGTTTCTTTAGCTCTTCAGCGTATATTGCAGTCTAAGCAACGCATGTGAAAAGTTCAAACAGTTATGGCGTCAGACCTCAGTTGCACGTTCTAGAAGTCGCTAGTACAGTTTCAGAAGCAACCTTTGTACAGCCTTTTCCATCATTGGGAAGGTACAGCTTCTGATGAGCAAGCACATAGGTTACTGAAACTAAGAAAGAACTAGTCATAACAGTAATCTGGGGACTTTTTTCTCGTATGGCTGTGAAATATGGGTCATAATGATACATTATATACAACGCCTGCAATCACTGGAAGGTTGTATATGGAGGAGGGCGCTGAAAATAAACTGCAGAGGTCAAAAAGTCGGACGGGTAGCTCATCGTGAAAGTAGATGAAACAAGGGAAGTGGGCAGTGCCTTAGCATTGAGGGAAATGAAATTCACTGGCCAAGAGATATATGACAATTAGACTACTGGCCATTAAAATTGCTACACCACGAAGATGACGTGCTATAGACGCTAAATTTAACCGACACGGAGAAGATGCTGTGATATGCAAATGATTAGCTTTTCAGAGCATTCACACAAGGTTGGCGCAGGTGGCGACACCTACAACGTGCCGACACGAGGAAAGTTTCCAACCGATTTCTCATACACAAACAGCAGATGACTGGCGTTGCCTGGTGGAACGTCGTTGGGATGCCTCGTGTAAGGAGGAGAAATGCGTACCGTCACGTTTCCGACTTTGATAAAGGTCGGATTGTAGCCTATCGCGATTTCGGTTTATAGTATCGCCACATTGCTGCTCGCGTTGGTCGAGATCCAATGACTGTTAGCAGAATATGGAGTCGGTGGGTTCAGGAGGGTAATACGCAATACCGTGCTGGATCCCAACGACCTCGTATCTCTAGAAGTCGAGATGACAGGCATCTTATCCTCACGGCTGTAACGGATCGTGCATCCACGTCTCGATCCCTGAGTCAACAGATGGGGCGTTTGCAATACAACAACCATCTGCACGAACAGTTAAGACGACGTTTGCAGCAGCACGGACTATAAACTCGGAGACCGCGGCTGTGGTTACCCTTGACGCTGCGTCACAGACAGGAGCGCCTGCGATGGTGTACTCAACAACGAACCTGGGTGCACGAATGGCAAAACGTCATTTTTTGGATGAATCCAGGTTGTGTTTAAAGCATCATGATGGTCGCGTCCGTGTTTGGCGACATCGCGGTTAACTCACATTGGAAGCGTGTATTCGTCATCGCCATACTGGAATATCACCCCGCGTGATGGTATGGGGTGCCATTGATTACACGTCTCGGTCACCTCTTCTTGGCATTGACGGCACTTTGAACAGTGGACGTTACAATTCAGATGTGTTAGGACTCATGGCTCTACCCTTCATTCGATCCCTGTGAAACCCTACATTTCAGCAGGATAATGCACGACCGCATGTTGCTGGTCCTGTACGGGCCTTTTTGGATACAGAAAATGTTAGCCCTGGCCAGCTCATTCTCCAGATCTCTCTCCAATTGAAAACATCTGGTCAGTGGTAGCTGAGCAACTGGCTCGTCACAATACGCCAGTCACTACTTTTGATGCCAAGTGGTATCGTGTTGAAGCTGCATGGGCAGCTGTACCTGTACACGCCATCGAAGCTGTCTTTGGCTCAATGCCCAGGTGTATCAAGGCCGTTATTGCGGCCAGAGGTGGTTGTTCTGGGTACTGATTTCTCAAGATCTGTGCACCCAAACTGCGTGAAAATGTCATCACATATTAATTCTAGTATAATATATTTGTCCAGCGAATGCCCGTTTGTCATCTGCATTTCTTCTTGGTGTAGCAATGTTAATGGCCAGTGGTGTATATGCTCAGACTCTCAGCTCTCTCCTCAGTCTCCAAGCTCTCTGCCCTGTCCACCCTCTGGTCCACCGGATTCAGGACTGCCTCCACTTGCTCCAGTTGGGGGGCGTCTCTGTGGCGTTCCTCTGGATCCCAGGACACGTTGGTATCTGTGGAAACGAGGCGGCCGATGTAGCGGCCAAGGCTGCAGTCTCTCTTCTTTGGCCAGCTGTTCGCACGCTTCCCTTCGCTGATCTACGGAGTGTTTTATGTCGTCGTGTTGCTCTTTTATGGTACGCACGTTGGTCTACACTTCGCAATAATAAATTGCGGGACGTGAAAGCTCTTCCCTGTGCTTGGACCTCTTCCTCCCGAACGCGTCGTCGGGAGGAGGTAATTTTAACTAGACACCGGATAGGAGCCATCGACATCTTTTATGTGGCGATCCTCGCCCGCTTTGTTCCCACTGCCCTCAACTATGACGGTGAGACACCTTTTACTCGAGTGCCCGTATTTTACTCCGTTACGTGCCCGTCTACAGCTGTCGCCTGATACATCTTCCATTTTAGCAGATGACACGCACTCAGCCGATCACGTTCTCGAGTTTATTAGTGTCAGTGAGATGACGTCAGTCATTTGAAGCTCTTCTTGGGGACAAACTAGCCCTCCCTTCCATAGTGTTTTTTTAAGCTTTCCTTTTGTTTTTTAGTTTCCCCATCTTTTTTTAGTTTCGCTCCCATTGCTGCTGGTTTTTTTTTACCTTTTCCTAAGCCACAGACCGGGCGCTAATGACCGTACCAGTTTTGCGCCCTAAAACCATAACAAAAAAACCAACCAACCATACGTATGTGACGGTAACAGAACCCCTAACCACAAAGTACTGCAGTTGTTGCTATGTGGTTGCTACGAGGTGCATTCAAGTTCTAAGGCCACCGATTTTTTTTCTAATTAACTACTCACCCGAAATCGATGAAACTGGCGTTACTTAGATGTATTCGCCCTGCAGACGTACACATTTTTCACAACGCTGACACCATTATTCCATGGCAGCGGCGAAGGCTTCTTTAGAAGTCTGTTTCGACCACTGGAAAATCGCTGAGGCAATAGCAGTACGGCTGGTGAATGTGCGGCCACGGAGAGTGTCTTTCATTGTTGGAAAAAGCCAAAAGTCACTAGGAGCCAGGCCAGGTGAGTAGGGAGCATGAGGAATCACTTCAAAGTTGTCATTACGAAGAAACTGTTGCGTAACATTAGCTCGATGTGTGGGTGCGTTGTCTCGGTGAAACAGCACACGCGCAGCCCTTCCCGTACGTTTTTGTTGCAGTGCAGGAAGGAATTTGTTCTTCAAAACATTTTCGTAGGATGCACCTGTTACCGTAGTGCCCTTCGGAACGCAATGGGTAAGGATTACGCCCTCGCTGTCCCAGAACATGGACACCATCATTTTTTCAGCACTGGCGGTTACCCGAAATTTTTTTGTTGGCGGTGAATCTGTGTGCTTCCATTGAGCTGACTGGCGCTTTGTTTCTGGATTGAAAAATGGCATCCACGTCTCATCCATTGTCACAACCGACGAAAAGAAAGTCCCATCCGTGCTGTCGTAGCGCGTCAACATTGCTCGGCAACGTGCCACAGGGGCAGCCGTGTGGTCGTCCGTCAGCATTCGTGGCACCCACCTGGATGACACTTTTCGCATTTTCAGGTCGTCATGCAGGATTGTGTGCACAGAACCAACAGAAATGCCAACTCTGGAGGCGATCTGTTCAACAGTCATTCGGCGATCCCCCAAAACAATTCTCTCCACTTTCTCGATCGTGTCGTCAGACCGGCTTGTGCGAGCCCGGTTGTTTCGGTTTGTTGTCAAACGATGTTCTGCCTTCATTAAACTGTCGCACCCACGAACGCACTTTCGACACATCCATAACTCCATCACCACGGATCTCCTTCAACTGTCGATGAATTTCAATTGGTTTCACACCACGCAAATTCAGAAAACGAATGATTGCACGCTGTTTGAATAAGGAAAACGTCGCCATTTTAAGTATTTAAGACAGTTCTCATTCTCGCCGCTGGCGGTAAAATTCCATCTGCCGCACAGTGCTGCCATCTCTGGGACGTATTGACAATGAACACGGCCTCATTTTAAAACAATGCGCATGTTTCTATCTCTTTCCAGTCCGGAGAAAAAAAATCGGAGGCCTTAGAACTTGAATGCACCTTGGAGCTTGGAAGCAGCAAGTATTGAGGGCACAAATACGTTAGACCACAGTTGTGGCAAAAATAGTTGCAGAGGTAGATTAGTGGCAATCAGCAGTGACTAAGTTGGAATTCAGTGGATGCTTGTGTGTGTAGCGACCATCGAGTATTTAAATTTAAAGAAAGATAGCAGTCAGTCGCAAAAAACGCGTTTTGATTATTGCATCATGTCTAGGTTTCGGCTATAACATGGTCATCGGTGCATTACCAAGGAGTGACACACGACCCAATGTGTGCGAGCGTAAACAGATGACAAATGACACAGTCCTGTATGTGGCATGGTGCCTGCCGTGTAAAGGCCACTCTCATTTGTCATCTGTTTACGCTCTGACGCACTGGGACGTGTATCATCAAAAACATGGTTCAAATGGCTCTGAGCACTATGGGACTTAACATCTGAGGTCATCAGTCCCCTAGACTTAGAACTACTTAAACCTAACTAACCTAAGGACATCACACACATCCATGCCCAAGGCAGGATTCGAACCTGCGACTGTAGCGGTCGCGCGGTTCCGGACTGTAGCGCCTAGAACCGCTCGGCCACACCGGCCGGCCGTGTATCATCACTCTGTGGTAATGGTTTCTTGGTTGAATTGGAGAAGGGGACCAAACAGCGAGGTTATCGGTCCCATCGGATTATGTCAAGGTTGGGAAAGGAAGTCGGCGACTCAGGGAAATAACGCACAAAACGTAAATCAGGATGGCCGGACGCGGATTTGAACCCCCCCCCCCCCCTCTCGAATGTGAGTCCAGTGTGCTAACCACTGCGACACCTCGCTCGGTATCGATGGTGACTGTGTTATCTACATGGATTCTCGGCAAATCGCTCTTCAGTGCCTGCCAGAGGATTCATCCGACCATTCACAAGAATTCTCTATTATTCCACTCTGGAATAGCGAGCAGAAAAAAAAGAGTACATGCATTTTTCGTGCGAACTCTGATTTCCCTTGATTATGAAGCTCGTTTCTCCCTATGTAGGCCGGCGCCAACAAAATATTTACACATTCCGAGGAGAAAGTTGGTGATTGAAATTTCATGAGTACATCCCGCCTCAGGGAGAAACGGTTTCGTTTTAATGATGTCCATCTCAGCCCTTGTATCATGTCAGTATCACTCTCTACCGTATTTCTCGATAATACGAAACGTGCTGCCCTTCTTTGAAGTTTCTCGATGTACTCTGTTAATCCTATCTGGTAAGGATCCCAGATCGCGCAGCAGACTACAAAAGAAGACGTAGAAGCGTAGTGTTGTCAGTCTGTTTAGTAGATCTGCTGCATCTACTAACGAGGGAACCTCCCCATCGCACCCCCCCCCCCCCCCCTCAGATTTAGTTATAAGTTGGCACAGTGGATAGGCCTTGAAAAACTGAATACAGATCAATCGAGAAAACAGGGAGAAGTTGTGTGGAACTATGAAAAAATAAGCAAAATATACAAACTGAATAGCCCATGCGCAAGATAGGCAACATCAAGGATAGTGTGAGCGCAGGAGCGCCGTGGTCCCGTGGGTAGCGTGAGCAGCTGCGGAACGAAAGGTCCTTGGTTCAAGTCTTCCCTAGAGTGAAAAGTTAATTTTTTGAAAGTTATGATCTGTCCGTTCGTTCATTGACGTCTCTGTTCACTGTAATAAGTTTAGTGTCTGTGTTTTGCGACCGCATCGCAAAACCGTGCGTTTAGTAGACGAAAGGACGTGCCTCTCCCATGGGAACCGAAAACATTTGATCGCAAGATCATAGGTCAACAGATTTCTCCACAGGAAAACACGTCTGATATATTCTATACGACACTGGTGACGGCATTTGCGTCACATGACAGGAATATGTTGTCGACCCACCTAACTTATACACTTGGCGAATGGCTAAAAATATTCTTCTACCTTGCCCGATTTAGGTTTTCTTGTGGACGTGATAATCACTCCCAAAAAAGTGATGAAAACATAAGAGTTTGTCGTGTAAACAGAAAATAAAAAATTAAAATTGTCACTCGAGGGAAGGCTTGAACCAAGAATCGCTCGTTCCGCAGCTGCTCACGCTAACCACGGGACCACTGCGCTCCTACCTAGATGTTGCCTATGTCGGCCATGGACTACTCAGTTTGTATATTTTGCTTATTTTTTTCATAGTTCCACACAACTTCTTCCTGTTTTCTCGATTGATCTGTGTTCAGTTTAACAAGGCCTATCCACTGTGCCAACTTATAACTAAACTGAGGGGGGTGCGATGGGGAGGTTCCCTTGTAAGTGTTCTTCCAATAAAACGCAGTCTTTGGTTAGCCTTCCCCGCAACATCTTCTATGTATTCTTTCCAATTTAAGTTGTTCGTTATTGTAATTCCTAGGTGTTTAGTCAAGTTTATGGCCTTTAACATTTGATTGATTTATCGTATAATCAGTTTCCTTTTAGCACCCATGTGGATGACCTCACACTTTTCGTTAATTAGGATCAATTGTCAGTTTTCGCAGCATACAGATATCTTTACTAAATCTTTTTGCAATTGCTTTTGGTCTTCTGTCCGCAGCTTGCGGTAGCGTTCTCACATTCTCCGCACGGGGTCCCGGGTTCGATACCCGGCGGAGTCAGGGATTTCTCCCGCCTCGAGATGACTGGCTGTTGCTGTGTCGTCTTCATCACCACCATTCATCCTCATTACAGTCGGAGGAAGGCAATGGTAAACCACCTCCGCTAGGACCTTGCCTAGTACGTCGGTGCTGGTATCCCGCATCGTCCCCTGCGCTCCTCGGAGTATGGGACCTCATCATCATCATCATCATTATTTCGTCTTGCGACGATTTTACTGGACTATAAACGAGAGCATGATCTGCGTACAGCCTAAGACGGCCGCTGAGATTGTCTCCTAAATTGTTTATATAGATAAGGAACAGTAGAAGGCCCATAACACTACTATGGGGAACGCCAGAGATCACTTCTGTTTTGCTCGATGACTTTCCGTGAGTTACAGAAAATCACGAATGAAGTGGCATACCTGTGACGATATTCCATAAGCATACTATTTGGTTACAAGCCACTTGAGAGACACGGACGAAATTTAGATTTGTCCAATAAATTTGGAGTTTTTTTGCGAATGACTGCTGTCCTCCTTTAAATTTAAATCTGCGATGATTTATTGATAAAAGTTTACTAGTACCTAACTGGACAGTGCAGATTGTGTCTGGCAATATAGATCTGTCGTCGAGAACTGGTATGGTCCAAGACACAATCACTGTGTCTAATGTTCAGTTTAGTTCTTCCTGTTGGCGAACATGGACGAGTCTTGAGCTACTGCATTAAAATTATCTGAGGATTTCTTGAGGTACTGCCTGACGGGTTGAGTGGAGCAGTGTGTCTGTTTATGTCAGCTTTTTGCAGATGGATATGCATTTGGGAACGATTTGTGTGACATAATGCGGATCTTCTGTAGGTGCGCGCCCTCTTTGCAGCTCAGCCTATTTTACGCCTGACTCACAGGCAACCTGCTGCTCTTTTGTAGTGGCTGTGTTCCGTACCTTCTGAGTTACACAGAACACTTAATCTTCCTCTTGTTCTCTCTCTCTCTGTCTCTCTCTCTCTCTCTCTCTCTCTCTCTCTCTCTCTCTCTCTTTTATTTTTATTATACAGGGTTATTACAAATGATTGAAGCGATTTCACACCTCTACAATAACTTTATTATTTGAGATATTTTCACAATGCTTTGCACACACATACAAAAACTCAAATAGCTTTTTAGGCATTCACAAATGTTCGATATGTGCCCCTTTAGTGATTCGGCAGACATCAAGCCGATAATCGAGTTCCTCCCACACTTGGTGCAGCATGTCCCCATCAATGAGTTCGAAAGCATCGTTGATGCGAGCTCGCAGTTCTGGCACGTTTCTTGGTGGAGGAGGTTTAAACACTGAATCTTTCACATAACCCCACAGAAAGAAATCGCATGGGGTTAAGTCGGGAGAGCGTGGAGGCCATGACATGAATTGCTGATCGTGATCTCCACCACGACCGATCCATCGGTTTTCCAATCTCCTGTTTAAGAAATGCCGAACATGTGATGGAAGTGCGGTGGAGCACCATCCTGTTGAAAGATGAGGTCGGCGCTGTCGGTCTCCAGTTGTGGCATGAGCCAATTTTCCAGCATGTCCAGATACACGTGTCCTGTTACGTTTTTTTCACAGAAGAAAAAGGGGCCGTAAACTTTAAACCGTAAGATTGCACAAAACACGTTAACTTTTGGTGAATTGCGAATTTGCTGCACGAATGCGTGAGGATTCTCTACCGCCCAGTTTCGCACATTGTGTCTGTTCACTTCACCATTAAGAAAAAATGTTGCTCCGTCACTGAAAACAAGTTTCGCACTGAACGCATCCTCTTCCATGAGCTGTTGCAACCGCGCCGAAAATTCAAAGCGTTTGACTTTGTCATCGGGTGTCAGGGCTTGTAGCAATTGTAAACGTTAAGTCTTCTGCTTTAGCCTTTTCCGTAAGATTTTCCAAACCGTCGGCTGTGGTACGTTTAGCTCCCTGCTTGCTTTATTGGTCGACTTCCGCGGGCTACGCATGAAACTTGCCCGCACGCGTTCAACCGTTTCTTCGCTCACTGCAGGCCGACCCGTTGATTTCCCCTTACAGAGGCATCCAGAAGCTTTAAACTGCGCATACCATCGCCGAATGGAGTTAGCAGTTGGTGGATCTTTGTTGAACTTCGTCCTGAAGTGTCGTTGCACTGTTATGACTGACTGATGTGAGTGCATTTCAAGCACGACATACGCTTTCTCGGCTCCTGTCGCCATTTTGTCTCACTGCGCTCTCGAGCGCTCTGGCGGCAGAAACCTGAAGTGCGGCTTCAGCCGAACAAAACTTGATGAGTTTTTGTACGTATCTGTAGTGTGTCGTGACCATATGTCAATGAATGGAGCTACAGTGAATTTATGAACTCGCTTCAATCATTTGTAATAGCCCTGTACTTAGTGATTGGGCTGTTCACGTCACAGAGGACTTTGTTGCCAACGTTTCTTTGGTCTTCCAGTGTTTCGTCTTTTAGTCTGCAGGACAATCGGACAAAATACATTGGTGTGCAAAACGTAAGGACGAAAACACATGATGTGTCGCTGACAAGTAACGTAGCTCCGTGAAACATGGGCTATACACGGAAAGAATTTCTTCAATATATTACTGAAGGTAACTGGAAGAAATGCGCAATAAAAAACGAACATACATAATACTTTTATTCAAAGACAAGAATTACACTGAGGTCGCAGCAATTCAAGATGGACACGTGGACTGTTTGGGAGTGAAACAGGGAGAGAAGTTACTAGTTGTGGTACGAGGTACCCTCCCCCACGCACCGTATGGTGGGTTGCGGAGTATTTATGTAGATGTAGATGTACTAGATGCAATATTCATGTGCCGTGGCATCCACAAGATGGAGAGGATATTCTTGTTTAGTCGTAAATATCCCCTGGGAGGGGTGTTATGACCGTATTAATAGGGTGTGTGACCATCACATATACCAGTTGCCTTTGTGTTTATCATTATTTCTAAAGCTTATTCTGATTCTGCTAATGTTAGTACATCTCTTCAACGGAGTTGTATTGAAGGGGACTGAATATTTGCCTCTAAAATTCATAGCCGTGGTCCTGCATGCGGAGTATGCTCGTCAGAAAACAACATTGTATTTAAGGGCGATCTTTCATATATCTGAATCCTTGGGCTTGGTGTGGACTTCGATACGTACTCTATGTACTCTATGTAAATATTAAAAAGTATAGGGGATAAACTGCTCCTTGGTTGACATACATTTCTTTAGATAGTACGTTTTCGGTCCTCGATGGTGAGTGTTCATCGGGAGGTGAGGGTATCATCTGGAGTGCCCCAGGGAAGTCTGGTAGGTTCGCTGTTGTTTTCTATCTACATAAATGATCTTTTGGATAGGGTGGATAGCAATGTGCGACTGTTTGCTGATGATGCTGTGGTGTACGGGAAGGTGTCGTCGTTGAGTGACTGTAGCAGGATACAAGATGACTTGGACAGGGTTTGTGATTGGTGTAAAAAATGGCAGGTAACTCTAAATATAGATAAATGTAAATTAATGCAGATGAACAGGAAAAAGAATCGCGTAATGTTTGAATACTCCATTAGTAGTGCAGCGCTTGAAACAGTCACGTTGATTAAATATTTGGGCGTAACATTGCAGAGCGATATGAAGTGGGACAAGCATGTAATGGCAGTTGTGGGGAAGGCGGATAGTCGGCTTCGGTTCGTTGGTAGAATTTTGGGAAGATTTGGTTCATCTGTGAAGGAGACCGCTTATAAAACACTAATACGACCTATTCTTAAGTACTGCTCGAGCGTTTGGGATCCCTATCAGGTCGGATTGAGGGAGGACATAGAAGCAATTCAGAGGCGGGCTGCTAGGTTTGTTACTGGTAGGTTTGATCATCACGCGAGCGTTACGGAAATGCTTCAGGAACTCGGGTGGGAGTCTCTGGAGGAAAGAAGGCGTTCTTTTTGTGAATCGCTACTGAGGAAATTTAGAGAACCAGCATTCGAGGCAGAGTGCAGTACAATTTGACTGCCACCAACTTACATTTCACGGAAAGACCACAAAGATAAGAGAGATTAGGGCTCGTACAGAGGCATATAGGCAGTCATTTTTCCCTCTTTCTGTTTAGGAGTGAAACAGGGAGAGATGTTACTAGTTGTGGTACGAGGTACCCTCCCCCACGCACCGTATGATGAATTGCGGAGTATTTATGTAGATGTAGATGTACTAGATGCAATATTCGTGTGCCGTGGCATCCACAAGATGGAGAGGATATCCTTCTTTACTCGTAAATGTCCCGTGGGAGCGGTGTTATGACTGTATCAAGTGTTCCTTCGTAATCAGTGAATGTGAGGTCTTCCTTCTTTCAAAGAAAATACCTGCACGACTGACCCTTCGTGAGCACATCATGTTTTCAGGAGACAAAGTGTCTGACACAGAACGTTACCTTTCTTCATATGTTTTTCGATCTAGATCTATATGCACATAAATACAATGTAACTTGCAGTTAAGTGCCTGGCAGAGGGTTCATCGAACCACATTTAAGCTACTCTCGAACAGCGTGCAGGAAAAACGAATACTTAAATTTTTCCTTTCGAGCTCTGATTTATCTTATTGTATTATGATGATCATTCTTCCCTATGTAAGTGGGCCCAACAAAATATTTTCAGACTCTTAGGACGAAGTTGGTGATTGAGGTATCACGAGAAGATCCAGCCGCAACGAAAAATGCCTTTGTTTGAATGATTATCACCTCTGTTCACGTAACATATCCATGGCGTACTCTCCCCTATTTCGCGAAAGTAAAAAACCATCTGCCCTTCTTCGAACTTTGTTCTCCGGCCATCATATCTGATGTGGATACCACACCGCACCACAGTGCTCCAGAAGAGGGCGGACAAACATAGAAAACGTAACAGGTCTATTAGAGAGACCACTTACACCAAGTGTTCCGCCAATAAATCGTAGTCTTCGGCTCGCCGTCCACACAACATAATCTACGAGATCGATTGAAGTTATTCGTAATTGCAATCCCTAAGCATTTAGTTGAATTTGTGTGGTTTATCGAATGACTAAAATTTAGCGGATTTCTTTTAGAACTCACATGGATGACTTTCCACTTTTCATTATTTTCAGTCAGTTATCACTTTTCGCACCAGACAGACACCGTGTTTAAATCATTTTGCAATTTTTTGGTCATATGATGACTTAACATGACGGTAAATGACAGAATTTTCTGCGAACAATGTATGTGGGCTATATAGATTGTCTCCTAAATCGTTTTATGTAAATCAGGAACATTGAGAGGCACCCACATGCCTTGCTCATACTGTGGCATCAAGCAGTCAGGCCTGCAAGATGAGTGGTCTGCCAAACGAGTGGACTCATTCTTATTTATCGAGTAACATGGACTCTAGTACTCACAATTAGGTTATAAGTTATTCTCCTTCTTGGATAGTACGCAACGGAAACGCACATCTGACTATTAGTAATTTACACAACTCTGACTGTTCACTACGCACTGGCAATACCACAGTTTCTTTCTTACTCAACTGCTTGGATCAACACGTGGCCATCGCACTGAATGTGAACGGCGCACACATTATAAATTCTGGATATCATGACAACATACTATTCAAAGGAAAAGGTCACCAATCTTTTTCTTTTCACTATCTTTTTTATTCCGGTAAATTCTATAACCTAAACATACCATTACATTTTCTACAACAATTACACATGAGAAACTCCGCCCAGTGGGCATGGCTTTACATTGGTGATTCTCTATCTTATGGTCTCTTAACTATCTAACACTACAGTGCACTTTCTGGATAGGATGGTGGATCTTTTATTATACCTCACACTTCGACTCTCACACCCATCATCACGAAAATTTCCTCCAGACCGAGCGGTACAAAAGGAACATGCATAACCCACTACCTCTGAAACTACCTTGCTACTCTCCCATGCAAACCACACGTACTTAAATTAGATGACATACACCACACTGCAACGTGGAATGCAACACAAGGAATAGTCACAACGTTATAATCACATCACTTTCAGCTTTCCCACTTCAATTAGTACTTATCCCAGTTTCGCACGACACTGCCCCACTTCGTAATTTTTCTTTCCTACTATGAACTCTGGAGGATATATGCACATCTTCCTGTGCAATGCAAGCCAAGTGGCGTTGCTGGATAGACGGCTGACTCACCTTGGTTCTCTCTCAGAGTGTTGTAGTTTGAATCAAGCGTCACACGGAAACATAACACACAAGGTAATATTATGAACATATTCATCACACACGCGAGTCCTCAACTGATACCATGGACGAGTACTTCTCTTTATCCTTTGTCTCTTACACAAATTGAGACTCACACAGTACTCACCTCCTATCTAATTTCAAGTCCTGCACACGCCATTCCTTAAATATTTCCAACTTATAGTACACACGTTAGTAATTCAGCTTAACTTATGCACTCGGAAGTACACTCCTGGAAATGGAAAAAAGAACACATTGACACCGGTGTGTCAGACCCACCATACTTGCTCCGGACACTGCGAGAGGGCTGTACAAGCAATGATCACACGCACGGCACAGCGGACACACCAGGAACCGCGGTGTTGGCCGTCGAATGGCGCTAGCTGCGCAGCATTTGTGCACCGCCGCCGTCAGTGTCAGCCAGTTTGCCGTGGCATACGGAGCTCCATCGCAGTCTTTAACACTGGTAGCATGCCGCGACAGCGTGGACGTGAACCGTATGTGCAGTTGACGGACTTTGAGCGAGGGCGTATAGTGGGCATGCGGGAGGCCAGGTGGACGTACCGCCGAATTGCTCAACACGTGGGGCGTGAGGTCTCCACAGTACATCGATGTTGTCGCCAGTGGTCGGCGGAAGGTGCACGTGCCCGTCGACCTGGGACCGGACCGCAGCGACTCACGGATGCACGCCAAGACCGTAGGATCCTACGCAGTGCCGTAGGGGACCGCACCGCCACTTCCCAGCAAATTAGAGACACTTGCTCCTGGGGTATCGGCGAGGACCATTCGCAACCGTCTCCATGAAGCTGGGCTAGGGTCCCGCACACCGTTAGGCCGTCTTCCGCTCACGCCCCAACATCGTGCAGCCCGCCTCCAGTGGTGTCGCGACAGGCGTGAATGGAGGGACGAATGGAGACGTGTCGTCTTCAGCGATGAGAGTCGCTTCTGCCTTGGTGCCAATGATGGTCGTATGCGTGTTTGGCGCCGTGCAGGTGAGCGCCACAATCAGGACTGCATACGACCGAGGCACACAGGGCCAACACCCGGCATCATGGTGTGGGGAGCGATCTCCTACACTGGCCGTACACCACTGGGGATCGTCGAGGGGACACTGAATAGTGCACGGTACATTCAAACCGTCATCGAACCCATCGTTCTACCATTCCTAGACCGGCAAGGGAACTTGCTGTTCCAACAGGACAATGCACGTCCGCATGTATCCCGTGCCACCCAACGTGCTCTAGAAGGTGTAAGTCAACTACCCTGGCCAGCAAGATCTCCGGATCTGTCCCCCATTGAGCATGTTTGGGACTGGATGAAGCGTCGTCTCACGCGGTCTGCACGTCCAGCACGAACGCTGGTCCAACTGAGGCGCCAGGTGGAAATGGCATGGCAAGCCGTTCCACAGGACTACATCCAGCATCTCTACGATCGTCTCCATGGGAGAATAGCAGCCTGCATTGCTGCGAAAGGTGGATATACACTGTACTAGTGCCGACATTGTGCATGCTCTGTTGCCTGTGTCTATGTGCCTGTGGTTCTGTCAGTGTGATCATGTGATGTATCTGACCCCAGGAATGTGTCAATAAAGTTTCCCCTTCCTGGGACAATGAATTCACGGTGTTCTTATTTCAATTTCCAGGAGTGTATTTTGTGGGAGTGCACATGTGATCAATTTCCTTTCCTACACTGGTATCCGGCTTCGGTGTATTAAGTGAAATTGAGTTATTACTACAAAAAATATGTTGTACTGACAAGAATAAGGAAGAATGTTGTACCTATTTTCAATGTCGGGCGGTACTGTACCCTTTCAACATCATAGGGCCTATAACGCTTCCTTGGGGAGATCCAGATATTACATCTGCTTTACTTGATAACTTTCCATAGATTGCTACGAACTGTGACCTCTCTGAGAGGAAATCGCAAATCCAGCTGCAGAACTGAGACGATACTCCAGTGACACACAATTTGATTAGAAATCTGTCCTGAGGAACGGTGCCAAAAGCCTTCTGGAAATCTAGAAATACTGAATTATGTAAAAATTGTGGCTAGGTGCTACAGCAACCACTTTCGAATTACTTAAGAATAAAATCAGTCTTAGTTGTGACGAAGACTGTTTTCGTTCTGAAATATGGAGTCAATTTGGTATCACCTGTCGCAGCACTCTTTGCCATTCCCGCTGCGGAGAGCATTCTGAAGTAGGAAATGGTTTCGGATCCTCAGATTTCGGCACATCCGAGAAACAAAGATAACTGACGACCTTATTAAAACTGAGAACGTAAGTCTGACACGCTTAGAGGCACCTGTACTTCGTGATTTTTCTTCGTGATTTTTGTAAGAGATTTTCTGTCTGCCTGCTGAGAGAAAGTGTACTTTTCGCCATAGCCACGAAAGTTAGAGCTTCAAACGTCACTTGACAACTAAATTAAATCAAACTATACTCTCCAAAAAACTGGCGGTAAAGTACTGGCGTTAATTCGACAGATCCGATTCGACTACATACATAGGGTGCGTCAAAAATATCTGACGGTTTTTAATTAATGATACCTGCCTTTTGTTTCTTCATAACCTGTGAAGCTGCAGAACTACGTTTACAGAGTTTGTGAATTTAGAGAACACTTATGACACGTATTTTCAACATTTCGTGGCCCTGTCAGCAACTGTATAAATACCAATTTTAAATTAACAACAGCCTCAGTTGCAATGTTTACGTAGATTTACCTAGATTTCAGTTGGGATAACCCGACCTACTTCAGAATAAAAGAAACTACGATTTGTCCATAATGGACAACGTCAAAAACTAAAAACTACAATATAGTAATACATAGTCATATTGCAATAACTTATCTGGGAAGCAAGTACGCATGACGCACTATCGCGCATGCGCTCTCGAGGCTGTAGCCACTTCCAGTACAACATCCGGTGCTGCCGTACTGCGGTCGCGAAATGGGGCCGTGGTTGTTTCCCAGATAAGTTACTGCAATATGACGATGTATTACTATATTGTAGTTCCTAGTTTTTGACGTTGTCCATTATGGACAAACCGTAGTTTCTTTTATTCTGTAAAAGGTTGGGTTATCCCAACTGAAACCTGGGTAATCTAAGTAAACATTGCAACTGAGGCTGCTGTTAATTAAAAATTAAAAAAAAAAACAACTTATGACACGGTTGACTCTTTGTAATTATGAAGGTAGCACGGATAAAATACAGGAATCCAAATGTTATTTACAATTGGTACAGAACCCAGACTGCAGACGGAGGAGTCGAAGGACATGAAAGGGGAGCATTCGTTGAGAATGGAGCGAGACGGGTTTGTTTTGCATACCCCATGTCGGTTTGCCTGCACATTGAGTAATCTGACAACAAAACAGAGGACAAATGTAGGAAGTTCGGTGAAGAGAAATAAAAATTTTCAGGTGCGCTTGTGAGATTGTAGTTGTGTCCGAGACAGAAAACTACTTCCGAGATCAGTTGAGTGGAATGAACTACAAGATTAGCATCAACATAATTAAAACAGTGGTAGTGCAGGGTATTCGAAATAAATCGAGTTATGTTGTGAGGCGTCCACTACCAGAAAAAAGAATCGACAGCCGCTAGGACTGTTCGGTGGTTCTACTTCTAGGTGTGGCGGAATAGGCGCTGTATCACTGTGAGAGGTACAGATACGAGCGAGTGTGCAGAAAAATAATTGTACACGAAGATGACGTGCTACAGACGCGAAATTTAATCGACAGGAAGAAGATGCTGTGATATGCAAATGATTAGCTTTTCAGAGCATTCACTCAAGGTTGGCGCCGGTGGCGACACCTACAACGTGCTGACATGAGGAACGTTTCCGACCGATTTCTCATACACAAACAGCAGTCGACTGGTGTTCCCTTCTGAAACGTTGTTGTGATGTCTCGTGTAAGGAGGAGAAATACGTACCATCTCATTTCCGAGTTTGATAAAGGTCGGATTGTAGCCTATCGCGATTGAGGTTTATCGTATCGCGACATTGCTGCTCGCGTTGGTCGAGATCCGATGACTGTTAGCAGAATATGGAATCGGTGGGTTCAGGAGGGTAATACGGAACGCCGTGCTGGATACCAACGGCCTCGTATCACCAGCAGTCGAGATGACAGGCATCTTATCCGCATGGCTGTAAGGGATCGTGCAGCCACGTCTCGATCCCTGAGTCTACAGATGGGGACGTTTGCAAGACAACAACCATCTGCACGAACAATTCGACGACGTTTGCGGCAGCACGGACTATCAACTCGGATACCACGGCTGCGGTTACCCTTGACGCTGCATCACAGACAGAAGCGCCTGCGATGGTGTACTCAACGACGAACCCTGGTGCACGAATGGCAAAACGTCATTTTTTCGGATGAATCCAGGTTCTGTTTACAGCTCCGTGATGGTCGCATCCGTGTTTGGCGACATCGCGGTGATCGCACATTGGAAGCGTGTATTCGTCATCACAATACAGGCGTATCACCTGGCGTGATGGTATGGGGTGCCATTGGTTACACGTCTCGGTCACCTCTTGTTCGCATTGACGGCACTTTGAACAGTAGACGTTACATTTCAGATTTGTTACGACCCGCGGCTCTACCCTTCATTCGATCCCTGTTAAACCCTACATTTCAGTAGGATAATGCACGACCGCATGTTGCAGGTCCTGTGCGGGCCTTTCTGGATACAGAAAATGTTCGACTGCTGCCCTGGCCAGCACATTCTCCAGATCTCTCACCAATTGAAAACGTCTGGTCAATGGTGGCCGAGCAACTGGCTCGTCACAATACGGCAGTCACTACTCTTGATCAACTGTGGTATCGTGTTGAAGCTGCCTGGGCAGCTGTACCTGTACACGCCATCCGAGCTCTGTTTGACTCAATGCCCAGGCGTATCGAGGCCGTTATTACGGCCAGATTTGGTTGTTCTGGGTACTGATTTCTCAGGGTCTATGCACCCAAATTGCGTGAAAACGTAATCACATGTAAGTACTAGTATAATATATTTGTCCAATGAATACCCGTTTATCATCTGCATTTCTTCTTGGTGTAGCAATTTTTCCTGCGCACCTTCGTACCCTCAGGTGCAGCATTAGCGACGCCTCTGCCTTTCGCTCGCCGTTTCTGGGCGCACGGCGCGGTTTGGCAGCGCACCTGGTGACAGGTGGTGGGCGTCGCCGCTATGGGTGCCTCCATGGCCCCGCCCCCGCTAATCACCATAGGGGTACCGTCGCAGCCGAGCGGCGTACCGTATAAATAAACAAACAACGCGCGCGGACCGCTCGCCTGTCACAGCGCCCCGCCTCTCCGTTTTGTTTCGTCCGCTCTTTTGTACGCGGCAAACTTTTGCAGACAACGGCGCGCCCGCTGCGGCGTGTTTTTGAGGTTACGCCCCGGGCGCCTCGTGTGTGTGTGTGTGTGTGTGTGTGTGTGTGTGTGTGTGAGTGATCGATTCTGTCCCTTGAGGCCGCCTCCGGCGCCAGCCAACCCCAACACGCGTAACACATCCGTTTCTCGGCAAAGCGAATCCTGTACTAACCAGTGCCAGGAGCTATTGCCGTCAATTGCTGTTAACAGAATTAACGTTATTGATGCCGAGGGAGAAGAAAGCGGGGACAGTGCCATCAGGAACGGTGACGCAACCTGCAGAGCTATCTACATTGAAGAGCCAGAGAATCTGGTACGCCTATCGTGTATGGCCCTCGCGAGTACGCAGAATTGCCGCAACACAACGTAGCATGGAGTGGACTAATATCTGAACTAGTGCTGGAGGGAATTGGCAGCATGAATCCTGCAGGGCTGTCCATAAATCCGTAAGCGTACGAGGGGGTGGAGATCTCTTCTGAACAGGACGTTGAGAGGCATCCCAGATAAGTTCAATAATGTTCATATCTGGGGTGTTTGGTGGCCAGCGGAAATTTTTGAACTCAGAAGTGTAATGTGCTGCGAGTGCATAGAAAGAAGGATCCCTTATCAACTGGAAGCAGTTAATGCCGTAAATTATCTGGGAGTACGCATTAGGAGTGATTTAAAATGGAATGATGATATAAAATGAAATCTTCACTCTGCAGCGGAGTGTGCGCTGATATGAAACTTCCTGGCAGATTAAAACTGTGTGCCGGACCGAAACTCGAACTCGGGACCATTGCCTTTCGCGGGCAAGGTACTGGCGGAAATAAAGCTGTGGGGACGGGGCGTGAGTCGTGCTTGGGTAGCTCAGTCGGTAGAGCACTTGCCCGCGAAAGGCAAAGGTCCCGAGTTCGAGTCTCGGTCCGGCACACAGTTTTAATCTGCCAGCAAGTTTCATGATCATAGAAAGTTGATCGTCGGTAAAGCAGATGGCAGACTGATATTCGTTGGAAGAATCCTAAGGAAATGCAATCCGAAAACAAAGGAAGTAGGTTACAGTGCGCTTGTTCGCCCACTGCTTGAATACTGCTCAGCAGTGTGGGATCCGTACCAGATAGGGTTGACAGAAGAGATAGAGAAGATCCAATGGAGAGCAGCGCGCTTCGTTACAGGATCATTTAGTAATCGCGAAACCGTTATGGAGATGATAGATAAACTGCAGTGGAAGACTCTGCAGGAGAGACGCTCAGTAGCTCGGTACGGTGTTTTGTTAAAGTTTCTAGAATATACCTTCACCGAAGAGTCAAGCAGTATATTGCTCCCTCCTACGTATATCTCGCGAAGGGACCATGAGGATAAAATCAGAGAGGCTAGAGCCCACACAGAGGCATAAGGACAATCTTTCTTTTCACGAACAATACGAGACTGGAATAGAAGGGAGAACCGATAGAGGTACTGAAGGTACCCTCCGCCACACACCGTCAGATAAGTTCGTACCGACTAAGGTCCAAAGCGAGGGGAAAGATCCACCGTGGTATAACAATCATGTACGAAAGGTACTACGGAAACAAAGAAAGCTTCATCATAGGTTTAAGAGTAGTCGAATCATAGCTGAAAAGGAAAAGCTGAACGAAGCGAAAAAGAGCGTAAAGAGAGCAATGAGAGAAGCATTCAACGAATTCGAACATAAAACATTGGCAAACAATCTAAACAAGAACCCTAAAAAGTTTTGGTCATATGTAAAATCGGTAAGCGGATCTAAATCCCCTATTCAGTCACTCGTTGACCACGATGGCACCGAAACAGAGGACGACCGAAGAAAGGCAGAAATACTGAATTCAGTGTTCCGAAACTGTTTCACTGCGGAAAATCGTAACACGGTCCCTGACTTCAGCCGTCGCACGGACGCCAAAATGGAAAATATTGAAATAAACGATATCGGAATTGAAAAACAACTGCTATCACTTAGTAGCGGAAAAGCATCCGGACCAGACGAGATACCCTTAAGATTCTACAGTGATTATGCTAAAGAACTTGCCCCCTTTCTATCAGCAATTTATCGTAGATCGCTGGAAGGACGTAAAGTACCTAGCGACTGGAAGAAAGCGCAGGTCGTTCCCATTTTCAAGAAGGGTCATAAATCAGATGCGAATAATTATAGGCCTATTTCGCTTACGTCAATCTGTTGTAGAATAATGGAACATGTTTTGTGTTCTCGTATTATGACGTTCTTAGATAATACAAATCTCCTTCATCATAACCAACATGGATTCCGCAAACAGAGATCATGTGAAACTCAGCTCGCCCTATTTGCCCAAGAAATTCACAGTGCCGTAGACACTGGCGAGCAGATTGATGCCGTATTCCTGGACTTCAGGAAGGCATTTGATACGGTTCCGCACTTACGTTTAGTGAAAAAAATACGAGCTTACGGAATATCGGACCAGGTTTGTGATTGGATTCAGGATTTCCTAGAAGAAAGAACACAACATGTCATTCTTAACGGTTCAAAATCTGCAGATGTAGAGGTAATTTCGGGAGTACCGCAGGGAAGCGTGATAGGACCTTTATTGTTTACAATATACATAAATGACTTAGTTGACAACATCGGTAGCTCCGTGAGGCTATTTGCAGATGACACGGTTGTGTACAAGAAAGTAGCAACATCAGAAGACTCGTACGTACTCCAGGAGGACCTGCAGAGGATTAATGCATGGTGCGACAGCTGGCAGCTTTCCCTAAACGTAGATAAATGTAATATAATGCGCATACATAGGGGCAGAAATCCATTCCAGTACGATTATGCCATAGGTGGTAAATCATTGGAAGCGGTAACGACCGTAAAATACTTAGGAGTTACTATCCGGAGCGATCTGAAGTGGAATGATCACATAAAACAAATAGTGGGAAAAGCAGGCGCCAGGTTGAGATTCATAGGAAGAATTCTAAGAAAATGTGACTCATCGACGAAAGAAGTAGCTTACAAAACGCTTGTTCGTCCGATTCTTGAGTATTGCTCATCAGTATGGGACCCTTACCAGGTTGGATTAATAGAAGAGATAGACATGATCCAGCGAAAAGCAGCGCGATTCGTCATGGGAACATTTAGTCAGCGCGAGAGCGTTACGGAGATGCTGAACAAGCTCCAGTGGCGGACACTCCAAGAAAGGCGTTACGCAATACGGAGAGGTTTATTATCGAAATTACGAGAGAGCACATTCCGGGAAGAGATGGGCAACATATTACTACCGCCCACATATATCTCGCGTAATGATCACAACGAAAAGATCCGAGAAATTAGAGCAAATACGGAGACTTACAAGCAGTCGTTCTTCCCACGCACAATTCGTGAATGGAACAGGGAAGGGGGGATCAGATAGTGGTACAATAAGTACCCTCTGCCACACACCGTAAGGTGGCTCGCGGAGTATAGATGTAGATGTAGATGTAGATGTAGCAATTCTGGACGTGTGGGGTGTCGCATTGTCCTACTGAAATTTGCCGACGTCTGCCTGAATGCACACTGGACACGAATGGAAGCATAGGATCAGACAGGATGCTTACGTACGTGTCACCTGTCAGACTCGTATCTAAACGTATCAGCGGCCCCATATCTTTGCAACTTCACACGTCCCACACCATTACAGAGCCTCCACCAGCTTGAACAGTCCCTTGATGACATGCAACGTTCATGGATTCATGAGGTTTTCTCCATCCCCGTACACGTCCTTCTGCTCCACACAATTTGAAACAATACTCGTCTGACCAGGCACCATATTCGCAATCATCAACAGTCTAATGTCGGTATTGACGGATCGAGGCGAGGTGCAAAGCTCTGTGTCGTGAGGTCATTAAATGTACACGTGGGCCTTCGGCTGCGAAAGCCCGTGTCTATCATGTTTCTTTGAACGGTTCCCACGCTGACACTTGTTGATGTCCCAGCAATCTGCAGAAATTTGCGGAAGGTATGCACTTCTGTCACTTTGAACAATTGTCTTCAGTCGTCGTTGGTCTCGTTCTTGCAGGATCCGACCGTAACGGTGTCGGACATTTGATGTTTTACCTTATTCCTGATATTCACGGTACAGTCGTGGAATGGTCGTACGGGAAAATCCCCTCTTCACCACTACCTCGGAGATGCTGTGTCCTATCGCTATAACATCACGTTCAAACTCACTTAAACCTTGATAACCTGCTATTGTAGGACCTTAAATATTTTATACAATTATGGCTCTAAAAAGATTCTCTGACAACGGAGATATACAAGCAAGTAAATTGAGTAGAGTAAATCATGTGTTATCAGTCACGGGGATCGGATCTAACAACTGCGCCGGACGCTTATTGTCTTATACAGGGTGTTACAAAAAGGTGCGGCCAAACTTTCAGGAAACATTCCTCACACACAAAGAAAGAAAATATGTTATGTGTACAAGTGACCGGAAATGCTTACTTTCCATGTTAGAGCTCATTTAATTACTTCTCTTCAAATCACGTTAATCATGGAATGGAAACACACAGCAACAGAACGTACCAGCTTGACTTCAAACACTTTGTTACGGGAAATGGTCAAAATGTCCTCCGTTAGCGAGGATACATGCATCCACCCTCCGTCCCATGGAATCCCTGATGCGCTGATGCAGTCCTGGAGAATGGCGTATTGTATCACAGCCGTCCACAGTACGAGCACGAGGAGTCTCTACATTTGGTACCGGGGTTGCGTAGACAAGAGCTTTCAAATGCGCCCATAAATGTAAGTCCACAGGGTTGAGGTCAGGAGAGCGTGGAGGCTACGGAATTGGTCCGCCTCTACCAATCCATCGGTCACCGAATCTGTTGTTGAGAAGCGTACGAACACTTCGACTGAAATGTGCAGGAGCTCCATCGTGCACGAACCACATGTTGTGTCGTACTTTAAAGGCACATGTTCTAGCAGCACAGGTAGAGTATCCCGTATGAAATCACGATAAGGTGCTCCATTGAGCGTAGGTGGAAGAACATGGGGCCCAATCGAGACATCACCAACAATGCCTGCCTGCCCAAACGTTCACAGAAAATCTGTGTTGATGACGTGATTGCACAACTGCGTGCGGATTCTCGTCAGCCGACACATGTTGATTGTGAAAATTTACAATTTGATCGCGTTGGAATGAAGCCTCATCAGTAAAGAGAACATTTGCACTGAAATGAGAATTGACAGATTGTCGGATGAACCATTCGTAGAAATGTACCCGTGGAGGCCAATCAGCTGCTGATAGTGCCTGCACACGCTGTACATGGTACGGAAACAACTGGTTGTCCCGTAGCACTCTTCATACAGTGACGTGGTCAACGTTACTTTGTACAGCAGCAACTTCTCTGACGCTGACATTAGGGTTATCGTCAACTGCACCAAGAATTGCCTCGTCCATTGCATGTGTCCTCGTTGTTCTAGGTCTTCGCCAGTCGCGAGTCATAGGCTGGAATGTTCCGTGCTCCCTAAGACGCCGATCAATTGCTTCGAACGTCTTTCTGTCGGGACACCTCCGTTCTGGAAATCTGTCTCGATACAAACGTACCGCCCCATGGCTATTGCCCCATGCTAATCCACACATCAAATGGGCGTCTGCCAACTCCGGTTTTGTAAACATTGCACTGACTAAAAAACCACGTTCGTGATGAACACTAACCTGTTGATGCTACGTACTGATGTGCTTGATGCTAGTACTGTAGAGCAATGAGTCGCATGTCAACACAAGCACCGAAGTCAACATTACCTTCCTTCAATTGGGCCAACTGGCGGTCAGTACATACTGACGAAGCTAAAATGAGCTCTAACATGGAATTTAAGCTTTTCCGGACACATGTCCACATAACATCTTTTCTTTATTTCTGTGTGAGGAATGTTTCCTGAAAGTTTGGCCGTACCTTTTTGTAACACCCTGTATAGGAGTTGCCGACCGCAACGCCTTATTCTGCCTGTTTACGTATCTCTATATTTGAATACGCATGCCCATACCAATTTCTTTGGCGCTTCAGTGTACTTGCATAATAATATCAGCGACAAGTCAATTAGTTTTCTCTCCTTTTCTGCTCAACCCTGTTTAATAATTTTGGAATGTCCATATTTTATTTTATTACTGTCACTGATGATGACAAAACTATTGACAGCTCATGATCTAGCGGTAAGCATTCCGGACCCACCCTCGTGATGTGCTGGGTTCGATTCCCGGCCGGGTCTGATCTTCTCCGTTCGGGACTGCTTGTGTGTGTGTGTGTGTGTGTGTGTGTGTGTGTGTGTTGTCGTCCTCGTCATCGTCATGTTAACATCACTGACACGCAAGGCACCGAGGAGACGCCCAATAAAAAGAATTTCGCCAGGCTGCCGAACGCCCCGAACGGCGTTATCTCGGCCAATGAATGCAGACGCACGTTTCATTTCATTCTACTGATATGCGAGCGCACGTGCGGGTACCAGCTGGTCATTTATAAAATTCTAACAGCGGTCGAGCTATTCCCAGTGAAAACTGAGAGACGAATTCGTCGCACTAACGTAGCGTCAACTAATAATAAAAGACAGAGAAACTGCCGAGGTGAAGAGGCGTCGCTTAACATAAGAAACAGGAACACTTAGGTTGTGTGTTGTGACCCCGAGTGGAAGTGAATGGCGTGAGACCCTCTAAGCATATTTAAGGCCAGGGTCTTACTCAGATGAGCAATAAATCGGCAAAATTTGGAAAAAATTCTGGCACAATGAAAAAACACAGAGGGGACCTATTTGGGAATTATGATTGATCATACTTTGACTTTATTTTGGATTGTCAATGCAAAAAAAATAAATCAAAGTGGCGCCCGTAATTATGGTTTGATCAAGGGCCTGCGGGTTTGAAGTACGCAGACTGCATGCACTTCATCCTCTCAAGAGTTACCTGAAATCAAAAATGGACAACAGCAGTCGATACTACATTACATTTGTGGAAGGTTATACCTTATCACAATGAAATAACCGTAACTTTAACGATATGGTGCTAGCTCGAACTTTGAATTAGATTTTTGGAGCTTTTTATCACTCTTTATGGCTTTACAAGTGATAGTTAAGATTGTTGTTGTTGTGCTCTTCAGTCCTGAGACTGGTTTGATGCAGCTCTCCATGCTACTCTATCCTGTGCAAGCTTCTTCATCTCCCACTACCTACTGCAACCTACATCCTTCTGAATCTGTTTATTGTATTCATCTCTTGGTCTCCCTCTACGATTTCTACCCTCCGCGCTGCCCTCCAATACCAAATTGGTGATCCCTTGATGCCTCAGAATATGCCCTACCAACCGATCCCTTCTTCTAGTCAAGGTGTGCCACAAATTTCTCTTCTCCCCAATTCTATTCAATACCTCCTCATTAGTTATGTGATCTACCCATCTAACCTTCATCATTCTTCTGTAGCACCACATTTCGAAAGTTTCTTTTCTCTTCTTGTCTAAACTATTTATCGTCCATGGTTCACTTCCATACATGGCTACACTCCATACAAATACTTTCAGAAACGCTTTCCTTGCCATTGCCAGTCTACATTTTATATCCTCTATACTTCGACCATGATCAGTTATTTTGCTCCCCAAATAGCAAAACTCGTTTACTGCCTTAAGTGTCTCATTACCTAATCTAATTCCCTCAGCATCTCCCGACTTCATTCGACTACATTCCATTACCCTCGTTCTCCTTCTGTTGATGTTCATCTTGTATCCTCCTTTCAAGACACTGTCCATTCCGTTCAGCTGCTCTTACAAGTCCTTTGCTGTCTGACAGAATTACAATGTCATCGGCGAACCACGAAGATTTTATTTCTTCTCCATGGATTTTAATTCCTACTCCGAATTTTTCTTTTGTTTCGTTTACTGCTTGTAC
Organism: Schistocerca americana; assembly: GCF_021461395.2. Lineage (NCBI taxonomy): Eukaryota > Metazoa > Arthropoda > Insecta > Orthoptera > Acrididae > Schistocerca > Schistocerca americana. Next base: position 141,067,212 of record NC_060129.1, read on the forward strand.
AATATACAGATTGAGTAACGTCGGGGATAGGCTACAACCCTGTCTCACTCCATTCCCAACCACTGCTTCCCTCTCATTCCCATCGACTATATAACTGCAGTCTGGTTTCTGTACAAATTATAAATAGCCTTTCGTTTCCTGTATTTTACCCATGCCACCTTTAGAATTTGAAAGAGTATTCCACTCAACATTGTCAAAAGCTTTCTCTAAGTCTACAAATGCTAGAAACGTAGGTTTGCCTTTCCTTAATCTATTTTCTAAGATAAGTCGTAGGGTCAGTATTGCCTCACGTGTTCCATCATTTCTACGGAATCCAAACTGATCTTCCCCGAGATCGGCTTCTACTAGTTTTTCCATTCGTCTGTAGAGAATTCGTGTTAGTATTTTGCAGCTGTGACTTATTAAACTGATAGTTCGGTAATTTTCACATCTGTCAACCCCTGCTGTCTTTGGGATTGGAATTATTATATTCTTCTTCAAGCCTGAGGGTATTTCGCCTGTCTCATACATCTTGCTCACCAGACGGCAGAGTTTTGTCAGGGCTGACTCTTCCAAGGCTGTCAGTAGTTCTAATTGGAATGTTGTCTACTCCCGGCGCCTTGTTTCCACTTAGGTCTTTCAGTGCTCTGTCAAAGCCTTCACGCAGTATCATATCTAGATTAACAAATGTCAAATACGAGGCCTGTCCAAGAAATTCCGGAACACTTGTTATTTCACGCCAGTGGTGTGTTGGAACGAAATGCGGCTAGCATGCCTGCACACGCCTGTGGTTAGTATGTAACTGCCGGAAGCTTCATTGTTGTAGGGATGTTAGTTATTGTTCAGTGATGTTTTGAGTAGAACGTCGTGTCACACAATTTGCGAATTTCGAGATGGCAGAGTTAGAGGAGCGACGCGTCTGAATTAAATTTTGTGTAAAGCTCACGAAAAACTTTACAGAGACACACCGAATGGTGCAGGGAGCCTACAGTGATGAGTGCTTTAGCCGTACTCGGTGTTACCAAAGGTACACACTGTTCAAAAATGGCCGGACGAAAGTTGAAGATGACCCTCGTTCAGGACGCCCTTCGACGCTCATGTCAGGATCGTCAAATTGTGCGTGCCAGTCGGAGACCGACTGTCCGAGAGACTGCACAGAAGAACGTAACATCTCAGTTGGATCATGTGATGAAATCCTGACACAGCTTCTTGGAATGCATCGTGTTGCCGCCAAGTTCGACCCACGGCTCGTGAGTCAAGACCAGAAAGACCTTCGCCATGCAATCAGTGAAGAGTTTTTTATTGCGCAAATGAGAACAAGATGTTCCTTGAGAGAGTCGTCACTGCTGATGGGGCGTAGATCTATGGTTATGATGCTGAGACCGAGATTCAGTCTTTTCCGGGCGGGAAGGAGCGCCTGGTCCCCGGCACGAATCCGCCCGATGGATTTGTGTCGAGGTCCGGTGAGCCGGCCAGTCTGTGGATGGTTTTTAGGCGGTTTTCCATGTACCTCGGCGAATGCGGGCTGGTTCCCCTTATCCCACCTCAGTTACACTATGTCAGCGATTGCTGCGCATACAAGTTCTCCACGTACGCGTACACCACCGTTACTCTACCACGCAAACATAGGGGCTACACTCGTCTGGTGTGAGACGTTCCCTGGGGGGTCCACCGGGGACCGAACCGCACAATAACCCTGGGTTCGGGGTGGGGCGGCGGAGGGGTGAAGTGGACTGCGGTAGTCGTCGTGGGGTTGTGGACCACTGCGGCTGCGGCGGGGATGGAGCCTCACCGTCGTTTCTAGGTCCCCGGTTAACATAACATAACATAACATAACATAACATAAGGTTCAGTCTTCACAGTGGGTTGGGAAAGGGATTAGTTCACCTTGAATTGGTGCCAGAGGGACAAACTGCTAATCGATGGACAAGACACGTGTTTACTTCTCGAGAGTCACAGGTAGAAGTTAGTAGGTTGAAACGTTTCCATTTTATGCTGCACGCAGATATGAAAAATCTTTTCTGGAGTAAAACCTGTTTAAAGATAACGGAAAACTTTTATGTGTATTGCCGGCCGGAGTGGCCGAGCGGTTCTAGGCGCTTCAGTCGGGAACCTCGCTGCTGCTACAGTCACAGGTTCGAATCCTGCCTCGCGCATGGATGTGTGTGATGTCCTTAGGCTAGTTAGGTTCAAGAAGTTCTAAGTTCTAGGGGACTGATGACCTCAGGTGTTAAGTCCCGTAGTGCTCAGAGCCATTTGAACCCTTTTTATGTGTATTATTCAATTTGCATCAAAACTACATGTTATGTGTTTTTGAAGTCGCTGAACGCAAATATGAATTTCAAAATTCAAAATGGATAATCCAATATGGCGGACCAAAAATTATGTTTTGACCCATTTTCAGCAAAATTTGACCCATAAAAAGTGTTTTCTTTACTTACGTTGAATCTGGAAATCCAGAACCCTGTGTCAAATTATCCTGTAACTGTAATTGTTCGTGGAGAGCAATTCCCCCGTTTTTCTTGCCGATGAAAGGCGCTCTGACTGAGCTGGAATGTTGCGTTCGGCAGCCTGCTCAGATTTTGCGGCGAATTTGTTTGCACGCGTGCTGCAATCCGAATCATTTTGTGAACGTACCTCACGGCACGACAAGTTTTCTACCTGACTCGGGCGTCTCTGGCTGAGTGTGTCGCACGGAGGCCGTGACATTGCTCCGAACAACGGGCTGTAGAAACTTTTGTAACGCACGGGTTAAAAAAACATTTTCGTCCCTACATTCTAGACACATACACGTTCAGAATAACGCAAAACAGAAATTCCACCATTTTGAATGAGATCGGGGCCTTAATTTTACAATTTAAAATGCAATAGGGATGGGTTGTTTGGGGGAAGAGGCCAAACAGCGAGGTCATCGGTCTCATCGGATTAGGGAAGGACGGGGAAGGAAGTCGGCCGTGGCCTTTCAAAGGAACCATCCCGGCATTTGCCTGGAACGATTTAGGGAAATGACGGAAAACCTAAGTCTGGATGGCCGGACGCGGGATTCAACCATCGTCCTCCCGAATTCGAGTCCAGTGTGCTTAACCACTGCGCCACCTCGCTCGGTTTTAAAATGCAGAATTGGAGAGAATGTAATATAAAGTGATGTAAACGACATGAAAGGTGCGTAGAAAAGTAAAATAAGACAGTGACACTAGGCGTGAATTTGAAGAATAAATGCTTTGCAAACTGAATAGGGTATTTACACGTATACTGAAAACAAAATTATTAAGCAACGAGCTTCGAACTGTGCTAACCGGCAAACGTTTCTTTTTCTTTACTGTCAAAAACCCCTTATTTTCACTTTAGGATAGACATACAGCTATCACTGCATGCAACGTTTCCAGCCACAAGAAAACCATACAGCAACAGAAACTTCCTGGCAGATTAAAAGTGTGTGCCCGACCGAGACTCGAACTCAGGACCTTTGCCTTTCGCGGGCAAGTGCTCTACCAGCTGAGCTACCGAAGCACGACTCACGCCCGGTACTCACAGCTTTACTTCTGCCAGTATCTCGTCTCCTACCTTCCAAACTTTACTGACGCTCTCCTGCGAACCTTGAAGAACTAGCACTCCTGAAAGAAAGGATATTGCGGAGACATGGCTTAGCCACAGTCTGGGGGATGTTTCCAGAACGAGATTTTCACTCTGCAGCGGAGTGTGCGCTTATATGAAACTTCCTGGCAGACGAGGTACTGGCCGAAGTAAACCTGTGAGGACGGGGCGTGAGTCGTGCTTGGGTAGCTCAGATGGTAGAGCACTTGCCCGCGAAAGGAAAAGGACCCGAGTTCGAGTCTCGGTCGGGCACACAGTTTTAATCTGCCAGGAAGTTTCATATCAGCGCACACTCCGCTGCAGAGTGAAAATCTCATTCTGGAAACATCCCCCAGGCTGTGGCTAACCCATGTCTCCGCAATATCCTTTCTTTCAGGAGTGTTAGTTCCGCAAGGTCGCAGGAGAGCTTCTGTAAAGTTTGGAAGGTAGGAGACGAGATACTGGCAGAAGTAATGCTGTGAGTACCGGGCGTGAGTCGTGCTTCGGTAGCTCAGACGGTAGAGCACTTGCCCGCGAAAGGCAGTGGTCCCGAGTTCGAGTCTCGGTCGGGCACACAGTTTTAATCTGCCAGGAAGTTTCATATCAGCGCACACTCCGCTGCAGAGTGAAAAATCTCATTCTGGCATACAGCAACAGGTCAAATGCTTACCATTATGCGTCTTGAGGAATCATAAACACAAAATTGTGCTGTACGGTCTATCACCACACGTTTGAGCCCCTCACAACATATTTGGACACTAAAGAAATATATTTTTTTAAGTAAAGTCGTTGATGGCATAATTAGTTCTTTAAGTGTTGATGCCGGTTTCTGCAAGTACGAGGGTGGTTTGAAAAGTTCTCGGAAATACCACGAGACGTGACCGCTAGCGCAGCGAGTTGGTCACGTGATACTCTTGGACTGTTGCCTGCATGGAGGTAAGAATAAGGGGAGATGGCGCTACGTATCGCAGCCGTACTACGTTTTGAAGCCATGGGGGCGTGGCTCGCTGCCATGACACACTGACCAAAACATTGCCAGTGTGATACAGCGCTGCGTGTATTACACTCGCTAATTGCACCGTATACGCATGTAACGTCATCAGGTTGGTTGTTTCAAAGTTTTTGTTTAAAATAAAATCTCGCAAAGGCGAAATTCCGCCTTTCTTCTGATTAAAAATAATTTGTAATGTAATATTACGAATAGCTAGCCTTCAATGTAAACGATACAATTTTGTTAATTCAGTAATAAACGCGTATCACAAACTAAATAATAGAAACTGAAAACTAAATTAGCTATACCCTCCCTCCAAAGCCCCATAAATACATCTTGTTTGTAATACGTACTGGGACATTTCAGTTACGTTACACTACTGGGAAACACTGTTCATTACCACCAATATTTACTGAAATACGGTACATAGAATGGCAAACCTACACAGTGTCCTGTTTAGGCCTATACTTTACGCCAGTTAATGTAGTATTAGCTTTTAATTTGGTACATGATGAAGACAAAGTGAGTTACTCAACACTTGAATTATCGACGATACGTACGTATTATACCGAAACGTGAAAACTAAGAATTTAATTCTTTGAATTAACATACCTTTTGCAAATGTTTTGGGTGTGTAGGGAAAACTGATGGTACAGCATTTTCTCGGAGCCTTACTGTTGAAAGGGAAGTTCGGTCTATGTCCTCTTCTCGGAAATGCTGAGAACATATAGTGCTCCATTTAGACGCACGCCAATTCTTCCTCCTCACGGCATTCTCCCACAGAGCTTTCCGACTTTCATTTTTAGGAAATCTAAAATCGTACAGGAGAAAAACACGCTGTAGTACAAGTACCGATGTAGCACACGTTCGTTCACAATGAAGTTGTAAAATCACACTTAACGAGGCAACTTACACATGAAATGTTATTCCCTTCGATTTCGCATCACAATCAGAACGATTCGCACATCCCAACACCACAAAAGTCACCACAATAGCGCAAAATCCTTCCAAAAGCGAGCGACGAGCCTATCCACACAAGCTTACAGCAGCAATGTTTTGGTCGGATTGAGATGGCTACCCTCGGCTTCACATAGCTTCACAGCTGTGACGTCACGGCGTCTCCCTCTATTCTTACCTCCATGGTTTTAGGATTGTCGGAGTTCTTGGTGCAAGTGTTTACGTGGAACCGTGTGTACCTTCTGTGATCCCCATTGATCAAACGAATGCTGTCTGTCTGCGCACTGGAGTAGGCAACGGTGGAAGGGAATTGATTAGGTTGTTGGTTGGTTCTTCAGCCGTCCCTAGGTCGTGTTGCCACCCGATCGTTCAGTGTTACGCTTGGCTGCCTGTCTCACCTAAACTGTGATTCGAGTTTCCTCCCCAGGCCGATCCTTGGAACACTTCTGAGCACCACTGTTCTGCTGTTTGTCATTCTGATTTTCTTTTCTCGCAAGTACTGTACCAGGACTTCAGCCTTGTATTAATTTTGTCTGTGCTATGTTCAGTATATAGCAACGGCCTTGCCGCAGTGGATACGCCGGTTCCCGTCAGATCACCGAAGTTAAGCGCTGTCGGGCGTGGCCGGCACTTGGATGGGTGACCATCTGGGCCGCCATGTGCTGTTGCCATTTTTCGGGGTGCATTCAGCCTCGTGATGCCAATTGAGGAGCTAGTCGACCGAATAGCAGCGGCTCCGGTCAAAGAAAACCATCGTAACGACCGGGAGAGCGGTGTGCTGACCACACGCCCCTCCTATCCGCGTCATCAATGAGGATGACACGGCGGTCGGATGGTCCCCATGGGCCACTTGTGGCCTGAAGACGGAGTGCTTTATGTTCAGTATATGTCCTTCAGCGATAAAGGTTCCCTGTTGTTATGTTGAAATATTACTGGACTTTCAGCCGACGAATTAATTTAAATTCTCCTTAATGTGACTTTTAGCCGAAATTTGTAAATGCTTGCCTTTCGAAGAATTTCCTTCGCTAATCTGAAATATTATTTGGGCCTTTAGCCGAGAAGATATTTTAACTTTAGTTACGTAAGGCCTTCAGTCGTTTGTCTAAATTCTTATGCCTTGAAAGGAATCATTTGAGGATATTTTCATTTTAGTTAAGTAAGGCCTTCAGCGGTTTCTCTAAATCCTTGTCTTTTAAAAGAAATTATTTAAACTTTATTATCTGAATTTACTTGGGCCCTCAGCCTTGAAATGATCCTTGTTGTTTTAAAGATAAAACTGTTCATTGGTTTTGGAGGCATAAAGTTGTGTGTTGTTGTGTAGCTAACGGGAACTGATCTTGGCCCCTTTCCAAAACCTGGTCGGCTCTGTCCTGTGAAAGCAGATTTCATCCTGGCCAGTGAAAAAATGAATTTTAATTTGGCTGGGAGAGTTTAGATGAGGATCCGCGCGGTGCTCGGCCAAGATGTGTCACTACCCGAGAAATCATTGCGAAAGTGTATAAAATGGTCACGGAAGATTGTCGATTGAAAGTGCGTGAAATTGCTCACGCTTGCCAGATGTCATCTGCAAGGGTATATGACATTTTAACTGAAGAACTAGAAATGAAAAAATTATCTGCAAGAGCAGTGCCGTGACACTCGACGCGCGCCCGCACACGTGGGCCGTCGCCATGGCAAAGTTACACGAACTGAGGTTTGAATTGTTGCCACAGCCGCCTTATTCACCCGATATGCCTGCGTCAGACTTCCATCTCTTCCCAAAACTGAAAATTTTTCTTGGTGGACGAAGATTCACTTCAAACGAAGATGGGATCAAGGCACTGGAACATCGTTGGACCAAGTGCATTAACCTACAAGGAGACTACATTGAAAAATAAAAAAAAAGCTTGAGTGATGTATCTACTTTTTTCTGTTACGTTCCGAGAACTTTTCAAACCACCCTCGTACATTTAAGTAATGTGGCATCCTTAGCTTGTACACTATTGAGTAGCATAATACGAACAGGACAACACTTAATTCCTTTTGGAATGAGCAGAAAAATGCAGCCCGTTGGAATTCTTAAAAGCCTCTTCTACGATCTGTTCTAGAATAAGATGGCAACGGAATAAATTGTACTTGCACTCAATCACAAAGGGTCTCCTTAAATCTAATGTTATATCTTTGAAGCAGTTCATTCCCTAAATTCACATTCAGTATTGAAGTAGTCACACTTAGTTGAGTTCCACTTCTCTGGTTGCTAGTTCCATTTCTCTAGGTGCATAAAATAAGACATTTCAATATCATCCGTATCATTCTGCGTCAATCTTCGCCATCTATTGCACAGTCGAAGTTAACCTTCACGTCGTGGGTCTGGTGGTTGATCTGTCCGGGATAAAATATTTTTTTTCCACAGTTTTTTTCTTGTAGTTCACGAATTTCCTTAACTCAAATGGTTCAAATGGCTCTGACAAGGGAACCTCCCCATCGCACCCCCATCAGATTTAGTTATAAGTTGTCACAGTGGATAGGCCTTGAAAAACTGAACACAGATCAATCGAGAAAACAGGAAGAAGTTGTGTGGAACTATGAAAAAAATAAGCAAAATATACAAACTGAGTAGTCCATGCGCAAGAAAGGCGACATCAAGGACACTGTGAGCTCAGGAGCGCCGTGGTCCCGTGGTTAGCGTGAGCAGCTGCGGAACAAGAGGTTCTTGGTTCAAGTCTTCCCTCGAGTGAAAAGTTTACGTTCTTTATTTTGCAAAGTTATGATCTGTCCGTTCGTTCATTGACGTCTCTGTTCACTGTAATAAGTTCAGTGTCTTTGTTTTGCGACCGCACCGCAAAACCGTGCGTTTAGTAGACGAAAGGACGTGCCTCTCCAATCGGAACCGAAAACATTTGATCGCAAGGACATAGGTCAACCGATTCCTCCACAGGAAAACACGTCTGATATATTCTATACGACACTGGTGACGGCATGTGCGTCACATGACAGGAATATGTTGTCGACCCACCTAACTTGTACACTTGGCGAATGGGTAAAAAGATTCTTCTACCTTGCCCGATTGAGATTTTCTTGTGCATGTGATAATCACTCCCAAAAAAAGTGATGAAAACGTAAGAGTTTGTCACATAAACTGAAAATAAAAAATTAAAGTTTTCACTCGAGGGAAGACTTGAACCTAGGACCTCTCGTTCCGTAGCCGCTCTCGCTAACCACGGGACCACAGCGCTCCGGGACCACCATCCTTGATGTTGCCTATGTTCGCATGGACTACTCAGTTTGTGTATTTTACTTATTTTTTTCATAGTTTTACACAACTTCTTCCTGTTTTCTCGATTAATATGTGTTCAGTTTTTCAAGGCCTATCCACTGTGCCAACTTATAACTAAATCTGAGGGGGGGGGGGGGGTGCGATGGGGAGGTTTCCTTGTGAGTACTATGGGACTTACCATCCGAGGTCATCAGTGCCCTAGACTTAGAACTACTTAAACCTAACTAACCTAAGAACATCACACACATCCATGCCCGAGGCAGGATTCGAAACTGCGACCGTAGCAGCCGCGCGGTTCCAGACTGAATTTCGTTGGCAAGAAACACAGAGTGGCGCGATTTCATTGCCCTTTTGCTGCCTTCTGCGTTATTTGTTGTTAGAGACTGGAAACTGCATTCCTCTTCTCAGCTTCTTCGCTGCTGGCCGTACCCGTTTTCAACAAGGTACTACTGTTGGTTTCTACTTGCGTAATGAGTATTTTGAAGACTGTCGCAATGTAGAAGAGCTTTTGCTATTGGCAGCATTCCCTACGGATTTTTCCAGCCAGGTACCTCTGTCGGCCACAGATTCGTCGCCGCATTTGGTCGTTGTGTGTGCAGAATATGTGTTTGCATTGTTTTTGACTTGTTGTTCGCACTCACCAACGCTCGCTGCCATTTCCACATCATGTTCCACTCCCACATAGTCGTTCTGGTGTTCCTCATCATTCGTGCAGTCAGTCAGGCTGATCAGCGTTCGCCTGTTTTTCTGTTCGGAGATGGGTTCCGCAACTTGTTCATTCACGTTTCTGCCACTGCGAGTCCCTGATGGGGTCTACCTCGCCCCCCGACAGAACTGTTGCATATGCCATCGCTGCTGGTTGATTATTCTCAATACGCAATTGTACAGCGGCTCTGCCCTCACAATTTTCCCTCGCGTGTTCAGTGTAATTGCATACGGATCATGGACGGGATTAAAGCCTACACAACAGACGCTCTATGACCCCATACAGCCACAAAAGAGGGGATCTGCTGTTTTAATTCTAAGCTATTGCATATGCTTTTGTAATTCCACTTAAGGTATTCGATTGCCATTGAGCTTGGCATCCCATTTTCTCAACACATTATTTTCTTGATACAGGAACTTGAGGCGTAGTGCCGTATACCGATGCTGCATTGGAGGCGGTCAAGTGGGAGATGTGTCTCACAAGGGAACCTCCCCATCGCACCCCCCTCAGATTTAGTTATAAGTTGGCACAGTGGATAGGCCTTGATAAACTGAACACAGATCAATTGAGAAAACAGGAAGAATTTGTGTGGAACTGTGAAAAAATAAGCAAAATATACAAACTGAGTAGTCAATGGGCCACATAAGCACCATAATGGAGTCTGTGAGATCAGGAGCGCCGTGGTCCCGTGGTAGCGTGAGCAGCTGGAGAATGAGAGGTCCTTGGTTCAAGTCTTTCCTCGACTGAAAATTTTACTTTCTTTATTTTTGCATAGTTATTAACTGTCCGTTCGTTCATTGACATCTCTGTTCACTATAATAAGTTTAGTGTCTGTGTTTTGCGACCGCATCGCAAAACCGTGCGATTGGTAGACGAAAGGACGTGCCTCTCCAATGGGAACAGAAAACATTTGTCGCAAGGTCATAGGTCAACCGATTCCTCCACAGGAAAACACATCTGATGTATTCTATACGACATTGGTGACGGCATGTGCGTCACATGACAGGAATATATTGTCGACCCACCTAACTTGTACACTTGGCGAATGGGTAAAAAGATTCTTCTACCTTGCCCGATTTAGGTTTTCTTGTGGATGTGATAATCACTCCCAAAAAAGTGATGAAAACATAAGAGTTTGTCACATAAACTGAAAATAAAAAATTAAACTTTTGACTCGATGGAAGATTTTTTTTTTAGTGGGCCGGTGGGGGCTCGGGGGGCAAAGTGGGCAGGGGTCGAAACCTGAGGCCTGGCCACAGTGTCCCCCTCACCACCACCGAGCTTGTGGTGCTTAGGGAAGTGGGAGAAACAGAAATCAACAGTAGTGGAAGGCGTTGTTATTTATTTATTTGCATGTGTTTTTGTAATATTCACTAATAGCATGAAATTATGGGAACACACATGCGAAAGATAAAAGAAATATAAATTCTAGGTAAAGAAAAGAAAGGAAGAAGGAAAAGCAAATAGAAATAAAATCCGCGCAATCTGCGACGCGCTCTCCCATCCGCGGAGGTCAGAAGCGGAATAGATCGTAGGCGGTTGAAACTCAGACACCGCCGGGGGAGGAGGGGTGGGTGCCCTCTGTGCCAGGCACTCCCCAACTCAGTGGAGGTCTAACTAGGACCGCTCGAAGATAGTTAGCAAATAATGTTCGGTAACGTGGCGTGTGTTCGAGAGCTGCATGGGCTGTTCGTAAATAGGTCCAGAAGTCGAGGCGGGATTTAGGTCCCTCATTAAAGAGATAAGCGACCGCCCACCCTTTGACCCAGGTAATAGCATGACATTTGGCGGCGGGAAAATGTCGGTCCTCCGGGTATAGAAACATTCGAGGCTCGACTGTGTCTGGTGGCACCCGGAGATAGCAGGCAATGATTTGCTGCACGAAGCGCCATACATCTTGCGATGAGGCGCATGTCAGACGGTGTTCATCAGTGTCCAGTTGCTGGCAAAGGAGACAAAGAGGGGATTCTGACAAGCCAATGTTGTGCAGGCGCTGCTTCGTAGCAAATTTCCTGTTGACTATGTGATACCACAGCGCCCGGACGTTCGTAGGGAGGAAGGGCTGGTGGACGGTAGTCCACACTACGGGCCACTGGATGGAGGGGTGTTTGGTCTCCATCACATTCCGGGGAACACAGCGCAGCAACAGGCTGTAAAAATCCTTAGTCCTAGGTGGGCGTGTATCTGGGAGACTGGTATGTATATAACTGTAGTCGACGTAAAAGGTCGAAAGATGGGACAAATGAGGCACGACATGGCCGACAGACACTGGTGGTGAGGTGGAAGCTGGTAGGAGGACCTCAAGCAAGCTCCGTGTTAGAGATGTACCCTGGCCCATCCACTGTTTTCTCATGGTACTCATGTACAAGGCTGCAGATCGCATACGGACATTGACGAGCCCGACGCCACCATACCGTGTGGGCAGGGTAAGTGTCTCATAACGGACTTTAAACATTGAACCAGCCGTGAGGTAATAGCCAAAAGCCGCCTGAAGGTTGCGCCCAATTGCAGTTGGCAGAGGGAGAACTTGCGCGATGTGAACCAATTTTGATGCCACATAAAGATTAATAAACGCAACCCTTTGAAGTGTGTCCTGGCGGCGCAGGAGGTTCTGGCGGACGTCGTTGCGGATGACGTGTAACAGGCGACGGAAATTCGTTGCCGCCGTGCGTGTGACCGTGGGGGTAAAGGTAATGCCCAGGTACCGGAAAGTCCGCACAAGCGGCAGGGGTGCCACTTCACCCTCCTGGAGGCCTCGTCCAATGTGCATTGCAGAAGATTGGGCGACATTCATGGCACTGCCAGCGGCAGCCCCATAACGGGTAATCAAGTCGAGGACATCCCGAATCTCAGAGCCGGAGCGAATGAGGAGGAGGAGGTCATCAGCATATGCCCGACAGCGAAAAGTGTGTTGGCGTAGGGTGAGGCCAGAAAGCTTGGTCGTCAGCCCCCAATAAGGGGCTCAAGGGCAATAGCATACAGGAGGGTAGAGAGGGGGCACCCCTGCCGTATCGAACGGCAGATAGGTACCGGCCCTGCTATACGTCCATTGACTTGGACACGTGAACTGGCACTGTCGTAAAGACGCCGGATGACGTCGAGAAACGGAGGGGGGATGTCCATTCGGGCTGCCACCGAAAACAGGAAACGATGACGCACTTTATCGAAGGCGCTGTCGAAGTCTATAGCGACGACCGCCGCCCGGAGCCTGCAGGCCGCCGCTATCGCAATGAAGTCGCGGCATTCCCCTGTGGCAGTCTGTATGTTAATCTGTCCGCCAGGCGTCGTTTGTTCTGGCGAGAGGATATGAGGGAGTGTAGTTCGGAGCCGCATTGCCAGTAAGCGCGCGAAAATCTTGTAATCGGCATTGAGGAGGGTGAGCGGTCTGTAACTCGTGTCCATCGAACCACGGGCTGGTTTGTGGACTGGTATAATGATGCCCTCAGCAAAGGCGGGTGGGATTGCTTGGTCAGATGTTATCAGTTCTTGATACATAGTCGTCCACCGTGGGGCCATGAGGTCCCGAAAGGTACGGTAAAACTCAATCGGTAAGCCGTCAATGCCGGGCGATCTGTTGACTGCACCCTTGGCGATTGCGTTGTGGACTTCGTCTAGCGTGACCGCCACTGTCAAAGCATCCGCCTCCGTGTGGGGGAGGGTGCGCGTGACGTAATTCAAAATGGAGTCGTCTGCTGCAGTTTCAGCGTCGTCATCACTATAAGTACGACGGTAGTGCTCGACGAATGCGCGGACGATGTCATTCTGAGTGGTCACATGCGTTCCATGAGGCGTTGTCAAAGTGCTGATGATCTGCCGACGACGCCTTCGGTTGTCGGACACTATATCATGCATGGATGGAATTTCTAAATCCGCGTGATCGTGGCGCCGCGTCCGTATCACGACCCCTTGCAATTTCCGGCGTGCCAGCGCAATTATCTTCGCCTTAGTTCTTTGCCGTTCCAACTGGTTGTCCGGGGTTGGCGGTTGAGCATCCAGATCTCGGAGAATCGCGTAATAGAAGTCAACAGTGGTGCGATGCCAGTCGGCCACGTCCTTCCCGTATCTCATCAGTGTCCTCCGGATCGCCGGCTTGGCGCAGTCCAACCACCATGTCAATGTCGAGCGGTAGCGGGGAAGGCGTCGTTCGCAGGCTGTCCACGTGTCAGTGACTTGTTGGCGACACGCCCGGTCATGCAAGTGTGAGGTATTGAGTTTCCATGGCGCACGGCTGCGTCATACTGATTGCGGCGGAAGGAGGACCGTACAGATGTAAGCACAATGGTCGGAAAAGGCCAGCGGCCAGCGTTCGGCGCCCCGTATCGCAGATCTAAGAGTTTGTGAGACATATATCCTGTCTAGTCGGCTTGCGGAATGACTTGTAAGAAAGGTATGGCCAGAAAGGTCGCCGTGTTGTACTTCCCAGGTATCGTGAAGCAGGAGGTCTCGCACCACTATACGTAGCTCCTGGCAGGTAGTATAGTGGGGAATCTGATCTTTAGGATGCAGAACGCTGTTAAGGTCACCTCCTATTAGGCAATGGTCATAACGCCCTAAAAACAGGGGAGCGATTTCCTCGGAATAAAACTGGGCTCTTTCATGCCGTCGTTCGGTGCCTGAGGGAGCGTAGACATTAATGATGCGTGTCCCCATGGCAGTGATTGCCATGCCCTGAGCTGATGGAAGGAAGGCGACATCGGTCACAGAAATCCCGTGGCGGACGTAGATGGCCACCCCGCGGCCCATAGGATCACTCGCGGAGGCGTGGGCGGTATAGCCATTAATATCCGGGAGACTAGCCAAGTGAACTTCCTGCAGAAGGGCGAAATCAATATCCGAAGCCCAGAACATCTCCTGCATAAGGCGGATTTTCACCCTGGAACGGATGTTGTTGGTGTTGATGGTTGCTATCCGGTAGGCCTGGTGTCGGATTGCTGGAGGCTGGTCCACTCCGCCGTCCGCGCAAGGGTGTGGGCGTCGCAGCGGAACGTTATCCCGCTGGGCCGCAGGGGAGTCTGGGGAGAGTATGATTAGTGGTGCGGCCGTGACGGCGCAGGGTCCCGTAACGGCTCCTGCTCCGTGACCTCCTCCTCGTGCCACGCCGTCGAAGCGGAAACTGGTGTATCGTCCATTTTGTCTTCAGAAGATGTTGTAATTGTGCGTGGTGTCGTGTCGCCTGTGAGACGTTCATGATTTAGTTCAGCGTCAGCACGGGGCGCAGGCACACCGGTAGATGTCTCCGCGCTCATGACGTCTTCGTCAGCAGTAGCGGGTTCTGAGGCTTCGTGCTGGTCGACGGGTACGTCCTCCTCGACTTGTAACGTCTCCTCTTGGCCGGAAACGGTGCGACGTCTTCGCTTGCGACGTTTCGGGGAACGTTGTTTCCTTGTGCGACCCTCCGTGTCCGACGACGGAAGGGAGTCACGTCGTTCTGGCAGAAAGGCCGCTGTAGGAACGATGAGCGAGTCGATCTCCATCGTGTTTCCGAGATCAGGGTCAGCGTCTGGTTGCGCCGGCATCTTCGGAGCGGCGTCAATGGCCGGCCGAGGCGGCAGGCCGTCCGAGGCGCTCGCCGTCGGTGTCTGGTCGGGCTCGTTGGTGGCGTCGTTTGCGGTGACCGGGCGACGTTGCAAAGTGGTAGGAGAAGCCAGAGCAGCGGCATAGGTCACCGGTAGCACTGTAGGTTGCGACGTGGGTGGTTTTTCGGCAGCTGGAAGTTGCGTAATACGCCGTTGTAGGCATTCGGATCTAAGGTGGCCTTCTTTGCCGCACCCGGAACAGGTCCGAGGCTGGCCATCGTATATAATTATGGCACGGCATCCGCCGATCTGTAAGTAGGACGGGACGTGGCTTCGGAGATCTATGGTGACCTGTCGGACCCCGTTTAGGACAGGATACGTCCGAAACTGTGTCCACTTCTCCGCAGTGTGGCCGTGGACTGTGCCGTATGGGCGTAGTGCCGCGACGACTTCCTCAGCTGGAAGTTCGAATGGCAGTTCGAAAATGCGTATCGTTCGCATACCTAAGCCTGCGTGGTCGACGGTTACCTCTCCCACATTGCCATCAGCGTGACAGAAGCGGAGCCCCTGTTTGGTCTCACGTAGTTTGCGTTCGCACGCCGCGTCGTTAATGATTTTCACATAGACCGTGCTGCTCACGATGGACAAATGTATGCCTATAATATCGGTCGCCGGGATCTTCACTTCCTCTCGCAGAAAACGCTCCACCTCAAGTGCTTTGGGTCGGGCATAATCGTTGCAGAAAGTAAATCGGAGTGTTGATTTACGGTAACGGTTCGCCATGGATCGTACAAGGTAAGCCGGCACTGAAGCAACGGCCGTCAGAAAGTAAACAAGGCGAGCTCGCGCGCCGCACGAAGTCAACACGTACGCGTCCGCTCTGTTGCCCTGCCGAAGGCAGACTGCCCGATTTGAACCTAGGACCTTTCGTTCCGCAGCTGCTCACGTTACCACGAGACCACGGCGCTCCTGCGTTCCTATCGTCCTTAATGTTGGATATCTTCCCTTGAACTATTCAGTTTGTATATTTTGCTTATTTTTTCATAGTTCCACACAACTTCTTCCTGTTTTCTCGATTGATCTGTGTTCAGTTTTTCAAGGCCTATCCACTGTGCCAACTTATAACTACATCTGAGGGGGGTGCGATGGGGAGGTTCCCTTGTAAGAGCTGGAGAGTGACAGATGGTGACGCGAGACAGGACGCGCACCTAGTTTATGTATCAGCCAATAGAGGGCAGTATTGGATGGGGGACTCCGATTTAGTTTCGATTGTGCCCACTAGAGGGCACGAAAGTAATAGAATGTTTTTCATAAACTGTTCTAGTATTTTCATAATCTCTCTTTCTGTATGTAAAATGTTATAAATGTGTTTTAGCAGAATGAATGATGCGTGAGTGTGGTTTAAGGTTAATATGAAGATAATTGTTTAACGAGTTATGTAGTGGGATTTAGTGTGGGAACATTTCGAAGTAGTATGGATGCGGACAAAGGGGATTTTTGTAGAATAAATTTGTAAAGTGAGTTTATGGTAAAGGGAGAGAGAAATAACAATAGTAAATAACTTTATGCATAAACAAAACTTCAGCATATTACATAATTGCGTCGGTAAAAAGTGCAGTCGCTAGTTTTACTGTTTTGCGATTGGTTATTGATGAAAAGCGCGGACTGACGCGGGAGAATGTTGTTTTGCTATTGGCTGTTGAGTAAACTGACCAGTGGTAAAGCAATATTCATCGCGCGCCTTTCTCTGCTGGTAGACAAGACTTAGAGTATTCCAGAGAGGAGTCGGAGTCTAGCCATGGAACAGTTCGGACGTGTGTAGTAGTAGTTGCGATTGAAATAAGTTGCCGTATCTAGCAGTGTTTCATACATCAAAAGTGTAAAGTGACGGCATAATTATTCCGACAGGTGTGTAGAAATGTCGGAATTTTTAAGTAAATTTTGTGACGAGAAAAGACAAATTCCGCGTGGCGTATTGAGCAGGTCGGTGGGTAAAAACTGTGACTGCATTAGGTACCGACAGACGTAATATTTGGCGAACATTCTCAACCAAAAACGATACGTATTTTTGTAGCTATTACGTTTTCGGGAAATGCAACACCATAAACTTGCTAACGTGAGCGAAAGGGATTGTGAGTGACTGTGTTAAGACTAGCACGGGCTTGGCAGTGATACTTGTTCACCTGAGTTTCAGAATATATATTAATTAAGGACAAAATTTCCAACCTTTCATTTCGTGTGAAAACTTTCTCCCGAAATGTCGATTAGTGACTTTAATTGCAGCCTGGTTCACGTCGAAGAACAGTAGGTTTCGCTCGGCTTCCCTACTGATGATCTGCTGAGACAATGTTCACAGGTACAGGGTGTTTCAAAAATGACCGGTATATTTGAAACGGCAATAAAAACTAAACAAGCAGCGATAGAAATACACCCTTTGTTGCAATATGCTTGGGACAACAGTACATTTTCAGGCAGACAAACTTTCGAAATTACAGTAGTTACAATTTTCAACAACAGATGGCGCTGCGGTCTTAGTACGATATTTTCCACATATCCACCATGCGTAGCAATAATATGGCGTAGTCTCTGAATGAAATTACCCGAAACCTTTGACAACGTGTCTGGCGGAATGGCTTCACATGCAGATGAGATGTACTGCTTCAGCTGTTCAATTGTTTCTGGATTCTGGCGGTACACCTGGTCTTTCAAGTGTCCCCACAGAAAGAAGTCACAGGGGTTCATGTCTGGCGAATAGGGAGGCCAATCCACGCCGCCTCCTGTATGTTTCGGATAGCCCAAAGCAATCACATAATCATCGAAATATTCATTCAGGAAATTAAAGACGTCGGCCGGGCACCATCTAGCATAAACCACGAGGTGTTCGCAGTGTCGTCTAAGGCAGTTTGTACCGCCACAAATTCACGAAGAATGTCCAGATAGCGTGATGCAGTAATCGTTTCGGATGTGAAAAATGGGCCAATGATTCCTTTGGAAGAAATGGCGGCCCAGACCAGTAATTTTTGAGGATGCAGGGACGATGGGACTGCAACATGGGGCTTTTCGGTTCCCCATATGCGCCAGTTCTGTTTATTGACGAAGCCGTCCAGGTAAAAATAAGCTTCGTCAGTAAACCACATGCTGCCCACATGCATATCGCCGTCATCAATCCTGTGCACTATATCGTTAGCGAATGTCTCTCGTGCAGCAATGGTAGCGGCGCTGAGGGGTTGCCGCGTTTGAATTTTGTACGGATAGAGGTATAAACTCTGGCGCATGAGACGATACGTGGACGTTGGCGTCATTTGGACCGCAGCTGCAACACGGCGAACGGGGACCCGAGGCCGCTGTTGGATCACCTGCTGCACTAGCTGCGCGTTGCCCTCTGTGGTTGCCATACGCGGTCGCCCTACCTTTCCAGCACGTTCATCCGTCACGTTCCCAGTCCGTTGAAATTTTTCAAACAGATCCTTTATTGTATCGCTTTTCGGTCCTTTGGTTACATTAAACCTCCGTTGAAAACTTCGTCTTGTTGCAACAACACTGTGTTCTAGGCGGTGGAATTCCAACACCAGAAAAATCCTCTGTTCTAAGGAATAACCCATGTTGTCTACAGCACACTTGCACGTTGTGAACAGCACACGCTTACAGCAGAAAGACGACGTACAGAATGGCGCACCCACAGACTGCGTTGTCTTCTATATCTTTCACATCACATGCAGCGCCATCTGTTGTTCAAAATTGTAACTACTGCAATTTCGAAAGTTTACCCACCTGAAAATGTACTGTTGTCCCAAGCATATTGCAACAAACGGTGTATTTCTATCGCTGCTCGTTTAGTTTTTATTGCCGTTTCAAATATACCGGTCATTTTTGAAACACCATGTATATGTAGAATGTTATCTAGAAAAGAATGCATTTCCTTGCCGATGCACCAATTGTGGGGTGGCGGGTGGAGTGATGTTATTTAAAATGTAGAATGTAATGTAATGCAGAAAAGATGCATTTCCCTGCCGTTTAACCATATGTGGGGCGGCGGGTGGAATTAATTGTTATATAAATGTTACTATTATTTATGCTGTCTTTTGCCGTTCTCAACACTGGCTCCCTAACTACAATATTGGCAACCAGAAAGTGATTAGCAAAACGTGAAGCCTGTAAAGAAAATTCCTAGTGCCCAGTTCATCTGAGAAATACGCTTATAGCTACAGCTTATAACTCTGAGGAATTAGGAGATTGTCTGGGATTCATAACCAAAAACCATTCTCTCTAAAATGTTCACTATATTCTGAAAGTCACAGACCAAAAAGAATCCACACAATTCAACTACCAGAGCAGTTCAGAGTCTAATGCGCTGATGCAACTATAACTGTTCAAATTAACTGTTTAAGTGAATGCTCGCCATAATTTGATGATAATGTTCATCAAACGCCACGCTAAATAATGGTAGAATTTCTGCCCTGCGGCAGCACGTCAAAACACGACGTACGCAAATTGAAGATAGATCATTAAAGTCATCCCAGAATTAACACTCCACTCGAAAACGATTTCATGGTTACGCGTATCCCGAGTAACTTAATACGGCATCCGAGGCTGTTTATAGCAATGATACCGACGCGACGCGACTCCCGACACAGGTGGTGTGCTATTCAGCGTCTGGAGAGAACTGGGACCATTCTTCGTTGTGCAGCGTTCTTATATAAAAAGCCGCAGTGCGGACGGCTAAGGGAACGCCTGATCAAATCTGCTCTCCCGACTGGCCGCTGGGCTAGTAATGCACCACTTTAAGTTATCGAATAAATCATTGCTCCCTTTGCTGATGGCCGATGAAGCTCTCAATTTAAATGTGCATTCAACACACAGGTAAGTAATCATAATAAAAGTCTGACGTTGCTAAGTAAAATATTTTGGGCGAGAGAATTAATTTAGTTACACTACACGCAGTAGACGAGCTCTGAACTTGCCCTTTGGAGATACGCTATCGCTATAGTTTTATAGTTATTCAGTTGAAACTTCTCACATCTTTATGATTATAGCGGATATCCCTTCTACTTAAATTGAAACATCCTAGCCTTATTTATTCGCCTACTTAATCTATCTTGCTTCCTTAATTTTTAAGACAAAAACCAGAAAATCATGAATTACAACTAAAATTTTTATTTGTGAGATCCAAAATACTGTTTCTATTAAATTATTATGAAAAAGGACTCTAAATATAATTTTTAAGTCTCTAGCTCTTTCCTGTTGCGCCAATGATTTTTACAGAAAAACGTCCAAATTTCGAAAATGGTTAAAGCTATTGAACTGACTTCAATTACTCCTGACATGCTAGAACCGTTTCAGGTTATTTACTTGATTTTTAAAGTATTGCGCAACATTTATGACGTCGGAGCTAGGCTGGCACACAATGGAAAGACTGATGTGAATTTTATACAGCGTGAGTAGGCTGCTTCCCTACACTGCTGAAGTGGCAGGTAATCAAGGTTTAAGTGAGGTTAATCATGGTGTTAAAGTCGACGCATGAGGAATGGGACACAGTATCTCAGAGGTAGCAATGAAGTGGGGATTTTCCAGTACGACCATTCCACGAGTGTACCGTGAATATCAGGAATCCGGTAAAACATCAAATCTCTGAAATCGCTGCGTGTCAGTACGGGATTGTTCAAGCTTGTGGAGGCCATGTGATGACGTGCGGCGTCTGCAATTGGAGTGACGTCTAGATACGACCCTGACAGGTGACATGTACGTAACCATCCTGTCTGATCTCCTGCATCCATTCATGTCCACTGTGCATTCCGACGGACTTGGGCTACTCCAGCAGAACAATGCGACATCCCACACGTCCAGAATTCCTACAGAGTTTAAACACTTTCGCTTGTCACCAAACTCGCCAGACATGAACATTGTAGAGGATATCTGGGATGCCTCGCGACGTGCTGTTCAGAAGAGGTCTCCACCCCCCTCGTATTCTTACCATGGTGTCAGTTTCCCTCCAGCGCTACTTCAGACATTAGTGGAGTCCATGCCACGCCGTGTTGCGCCACTTCTGCGGGCTCACGGTGACCCTACACGATATTAGGCAGGTGTACCAGTTTCTTTGGCCCTTCAGTGTATAAAACAGTGTTATGTCGTGACATCAACAGTGGTCACTTGGTCGAATGGAGTTTCTTTTTATTTGTCATTCTGGGCTCGCAGTGTTGCTTTGACTTGTGTATGCGCATTTGATCCTAAACTGATGTGCTACCTTCTGATAAGGATAGATTTGAGGATGCATTGTCTGTAACTCCGGAAGCACTCATTCTTGGAAACGAATGTGGTCCCAGACACCCATAACAATTGCATTTATATCTTTTGATCCTTTTAGTAATGAACTAACAACATTTTTGTTATTTGAAAACAGATTGCTTTTATGAATGTAACTCCATCTTCTGGTGGAGTATGGGACTACGGCTGTTCAATGCTCTATAAAGACAATACCAATCGCCGTTGCATAGGTTTATTTCTAGGCAACCAGTTTTGACGTTATACTACGTCATCTTCAGGTCTAAACTGTGGAGGATATAACAGAACAATACTTACATATTGAAATACAGAGCATATTGACTAAAGAATCAAGTGTTGCATATTACTTTTCGTAATGAGTATTATACAGTGAGTTTTATATCAGAGCAATAAATCATATCGAAATACAGAGCGTATTGCTTAAAAGCTGCAAGTGCTACATGTAAATTTCCTTAATTACAAGAACTCGATCTTAATAAAACTCGATGATACAAACACGAATTCTTTACAGACGAATGGAAAAACTGGTAGAAGCCGACCTCGGGGAAGATTAGTTTGCATTCCGTAGAAATGTTGGAACACGTGAGGCAATACTGATCCTACGACTTATCTCAGTAAACTGGTTAAAGAAAGGCAAACCTACGATGTTATTCAATCCGTATATTGAGCAAGCAGTAAAGGAAACAAAAGAAAAATTTGGAGTAGGAATTATGATTCATGGAGAAGAAATAAAAACTTAGAGGTTCGCCGATGACATTGTAATTCTGTCAGAGACAGCAAAGGACTTGGAAGAGCAGCTGAACGGAATGGACAAGATCTTGAAAGGAGGATATAAGATGAACTTCAACAAAAGCAAAACGAGGATAATGGAATGTAGTCGAATTAAGTCGGGTGATGCTGAGGGAATTAGATCAGGAAATGAGACGCTTAAAGTAGTAAATGAGTTTTGCTATTTGTGGAGCAAAATAACTGATCATGGTCGAAGTAGAGAGGATATAAAATGTAGACTGGCAATGGCAAGGAAAGCGTTTCTGAAGAAGAGAAATTTGTTAACATTGAGTATAGATGTAAGTGTCAGGAAGTCTTTTCTGAAAGTATTTGTATAGAGTGTGGCCATGTATGGAAGTGAAACGTGAACGATAAATAGTTTGGACAAGAAGAGAATAAAAGCTATCGAAATGTGGTACTACAGAAGAATGCTGAAGATTAGATGGGTAGATCACATAACTAATGAGGAGGTTTTGAATAGAATTGGGGAGAAGAGGAGTTTGTGGAACAACTGACAAGAAGAAGAGATCGGTTGGTAGGACATGTTCTGAGGCATCATTTGGTACTGGAGGGCAGCGTGGATGGTAAAAATCGTAGAGGGAGACCAAGAGATGAATACACTAAACAGATTCAGAAGGATGTAGGTTGCAGTAGGTACTGGGAGATGAAGAGGCTTGCACAGGATAGAGTAGCATGGAGAGCTGCATTAAACCAGTCTCTGGACTGAAAACAACAACAACAGCAACGCCGTTGTTATTTTAAGTAGTCCCTGTATCTATAGCGAACCTCCCCCACCATTTTTACTTCACCTGACATGTGATCATGGTACTATTTTACATATGATTTGTCGGTTCCTCTGCCACTCACAGTCACATGTTTTGAAGACAATAAATATGCTGGACTGATGGTTACATTACTATAACACGTCTGTTTAATTAATACGTCTATTACGATACTGAAGATTTTACAATATGTATGAAAACTGATTAATTCTGATAGTGTATATTACGGTGTAAGACTGAGTTCTTGTAATTAAGGAAATTTCAATGTAACACTTGCTGCTTTTAAGCAATAAGCTCTGTAGTTCAATACGATTTATTGCTCTGATACAACATTCACTCTATAATTCTCATTACGTAAAGTAATACGCAACACTTCATTCTTTTAGTCAATTTGCTCTGTATTTCAATACAGAACCTGAAGATGGCTTATTGTAACGTCGAAACTGGCTGCCTAGAAATAAACCTATGCAACGGCGATTGGTATTGTTTTTAGTGAAAATTGCTTTTATTGTGGCGCTTATCAGTCCTGGTTTGTGTTTTCAGGTTCCCCTGAACGCGCCAGACGTCAGCTCTTCAAGACTTGAACTTCAGTGCACCGGCCTCGCTTCGTCGCACAAGCGAATGGTGTCATAGTCATAAATTCGGGAACAAGTAATTTCAGACGTAGAGGGCTCTTTTTAGCAGACATCAGTATTTTAAAACAGTTTTTGTGCGATATTCCTAGCACGATACAGGAATTCTGTGACTAACATTTCGGGCCGAACAATTGTACCAACTTAAACTGACGCTTCACTGTTTTTCATTTGGAAATTTACTCAGAAACATTTGTTCTACGAGTCCTTACACGTGGCTACTATTATCCTTCGCGTAACGAAGCTTTGCAGCTAGGACCAAAGAAGGACTTTTAAGGGTTACGGGAGTGTATACTGCGTCAGGGATCTGAGTGAAATGTGTGTCAGTGAGGACTAAAAAAGAAAAAAAAACATAAATGACTATAATCTAACCCACGTGCTGCTGCAGCTATATCAAAAAGTAAGTGTGTGCATATTAGGGAGCGTGGAACTAGGACGGCTGATAAACGCGTGTGGTTGTGTGAGGTGTTAAGGCGAGGCACGTACTGGACGGTCTAAGGTTCGTTCTTACGTCTTGATAAACTGGGTGTCGGGAGTCGACTCGCGGACCTTTAAGGACAGGCGGACACTGTCGTCGCTGGAGACGCGGCCGTCGACGGGTCATGCCCTCGCGCCCTCGGCTGGCGAGGAGCAGCTGATGATGGACAGTCGACGTCCGGGTCAGGAGCGCCGGAGCTGTTTCGAACGGGAATCCGGCCATCATCTTCAGGAGCATCTGAAAAGGTGAGTGCCTCCTGTTATTAGTAGACGCTCGCTCACGGGCTGTCTGCATCTGTACCTCATAGGTTAAGTCACATTTTTTCTGTTAATACGCTATCTTCATTTACTATAATTTTATTATCGCCGTTCAAGTCCAATCCACGTAGGAACTTGGAATCCATTTTCAACAGCGTCACTGACACTTCATGGAGTCAGTGTACTGGAATTACTTTTCACTGTATCACATCAAAACGAAAGATTTTTTTATAAAAATATTTTAATTGAATGTAACAGTACATACAGGGCTATTACAAATGATTCACTGTAGCTCCATTCATTGACATATGGTCACGACACACTACAGATACGTAGAAAAACTCATAAAGTTTTGTTCGGCTGAAGCCGAACTTCAGGTTTCTGCCGCCAGAGCGCTCGAGAGCGCAGTGAGACAAAATGGCGACAGGAGCCGAGAAAGCGTATGTCGTGCTTGAAATGCACTCACATCAGTCAGTCGTAACAGTGCAACGACACTTCAGGACGAAGTTCAACAAAGATCCACCAACTGCTAACTCCATTCGGCGATGGTATGCGCAGTTTAAATCTTCTGGATGCCTCTGTAAGGCGAAATCAACGGGTCGGCCTGCAGTGAGCGAAGAAACGGTTGAACGCGTGCGGGCAAGTTTCACGCGTAGCCCGCGGAAGTCGACGAATAAAGCAAGCAGGGAGCTAAACGTAATACAGCCGACGGTTTGGAAAATCTTACGGAAAACGCTAAAGCAGAAGCCTTACCGTTTACAATTGCTACAAGCCCTGACACCCGATCACAAAGTCAAACGCTTTGAATTTTCGGCGCGGTTGCAACAGCTCATGGAAGAGGATGCGTTCAGTGCGAAACTTGTTTTCAGTGATGAAGCAACATTTTTTCTTAATGGTGAAGTGAACAGACACAATGTGCGAATCTGGGCGGTAGAGAATCCTCACGCATTCGTGGAGCAAATTCGCAATTCACCAAAAGTTAACGTGTTTTGTGCAATCTCACGGTTTAAAGTTTATGGCCCCTTTTTTACAGGACACGTGTATCTGGACATGCTGGAAAATTGGCTCATGCCACAACTGGAGACCGACATCGCCGACTTCATCATTCAACAGGATGGTGCTCCACCGCACTTCCATCATGATGTTCGGCATTTCTTAAACAGGAGATTGGAAACCGATGGATCGGTCGTGGTGGAGATCATGATCAGCAATTCGTGTCATGGCCTCCACGCTCTCCCGACTTAACCGCATGCGATTTCTTTCTGTGGGGTTAAGTGAAAGATTCAGTGTTTAAACCTCCTCTACCAAGAAACGTGCCAGAACTGCGAGCTCGCATCGACGATGCTTTCGAACTCATTGATGGGGACATGCTGCGCCGAGTGTGGGAGGAACTTGATTATCGGCTTGATGTCTGCCGAATCACTAAAGGGGCACATATCGAACATTTATGAATGCCTAAAAAAACTTTTTGAGTGTTTGTATGTGTGTGTAACAAAGCATTGTGAAAATATCTCAAATAATAAAGTTATTGTAGAGCTGTGAAATCGCTTCAGTCATTTGTAATAACCCTGTATAGGAAAGACCGTACCCAGAATGTAGCAGACCAGTCATCTTGAAGAAGATTGCAGCACAGACGTTCAAAATATTGGTGGTGTAGTTGTTTTAGTGCTTTAGTAGGATCCTGCTGTCATCTCCCGCCGATCAGTTGAAGAATCGAACTTCCATTCGATTTTTGTAATCGCGAGGAGACGACGTGGATACTAATCATTACGAAAAAGTGGTACCGATGTACGGTAGGGTGAAAAATGTGTAGCAATAACTACAAGCGATGAAATACTCTGAACACCAAATTATTCCGAAAGACTAACAGCAATTCTTTTACAAATGATATAATTCCAATCCCAAAGAAAGCAGGTGTTGACAGATGTGAAAATTACCGAACTATCAGTTTAATAAGTCACAGCTGCAAAATACTAACGCGAATTCCTTACAGACGAATGGAAAAACTGGTAGAAGCGGACCTCGGGGAAGATCAGTTTGGATTCCGTAGAAATATTGGAACACGTGAGGCAATACTAACCTTACGACTTATCTTAGAAGAAAGATTAAGAAAAGGCAAACCTACGTTTCTAGCATTTGTAGACTTAGAGAAAGCTTTTGACAATGTTAACTGGAATACTCTCTTTCAAATTCTGTAGGTGGCAGGGGTAAAATACAGGGAGCGAAAGGCTATTTACAATTTGTACAGACACCAGATGGCAGTTATAAGAGTCGAGGGCCATGAAAGGGAAGCAGTGCATGGGAAAGGAGTGAGACAGGGTTGTAGCCTCTCCCTGATGTTATTCAATCTGTATATTGAGCAAGCAGTTAAGGGAAACAAAAGAAAAATTCGGAGTAGGTATTAAAATTCATGGAGAAGAAGTAAAAACTTTGAGGTTTGCCGATGACATTGAAATTCTGTCAGAGACAGCAAATGACTTGGAAGAGTAGTTGAACGGAATGGATAGTGTCTTGAAAGGAGTATATAAGATGAACATCAACAAAAGCAAAACGAGGATAATGGAATGTAGTCAAATTAAATCGGGGGATGCTGAGGGAATTAGATTAGGAAATGAGACACTTAAAGTAGTAAAGGAGTTTTGCTATTTGGGGAGCAAAATAACTGATGATGGTCGAAGTAGAGAGGATATAAAATGTAGACTGGCAATGGCAAGGAAAGCGTTTCTGAAGAAGCGAAATTTGTTAACATCGAGCATAGATTTAAGTGTCAGGAAGTCGTTTCTGAAAGTATTTGTATGGAGTGTAGCCATGTATGGGAGTGCAACATGGACGATAACTAGTTTGGACAAGAATAGAATAGAAGCTTTCGAAATGTGGTGCCACAGAAGAATGCTGAAGATAAGGTGGGTAGATCACGTAACTAATGAGGGGGTATTGAATAGGATTGGGGAGAAGAGAAGTTTGTGGCACATCTTGACTAGAAGAAGGGGTCGGTTGGTAGGACATGTTTTGAGGCATCAAGGGATCACAAATTTAGCATTGGAGGGCAGCGTGGAGGGTAAAAATCGTAGAGGGAGACCAAGAGATGAATACACTAAACAGATTCAGAAGGATGTAGGTTGCAGTAGGTACTGGGAGATGAAGAAGCTTGCACAGGATAGAGTAGCATGGAGAGCTGCATCAAACCAGTCTCAGGACTGAAGACCACAACAACAACAACAACAACAACAACAACAAGTTATGTAACACATTAGTCAATGCATCAGCAGCATCTATAGTATGTCAGTAACAACGACACTCACGTTTACTTCGTAATTCGGTAATCGTAGGCCATATATGCTACAGTCACATGCGAAGTACATTGTAAAACATGTTCTGTAATTCTAGAAACATGTGTATAGCCGATTCTGAGAACTATTAAAATTTTACAGGAGGGGTAGTTCTTCTCCTAAACAATGTGTCGTACAATGATATAGCATTGTAGATAGCTCCATTGCTATATTTGGATACCGTGTGCAAAACGTGTTGCCATTAGAGGTAGTAGTAAAGAAGCAGTAGATCAAAACGTCACACTAGGTTGTGAAGTTTTATTGGGTGATTTGATAAAATATAGCAGACGATCAACTTTTTCGTTTCATTAATTTGTGGTTAGGTCACCAACAAAATGTTTCAAGAAGGTTTGAAACTATGTGTAGAGTTTGTTTGAAATCGCTAAGTGCTCTCATTCTAAAATACTAGACAAATATATTTTTTTAAATGAACACACTGCTATTTGACTGTTTTGTTCTTTATTTAACTATGGCCCAGGTTTCGGCCTGTTATGCCATTTTCAAGTTATTGCTAAAAGCAAACATTGCGTACAATAAGACCAAGTAGAATTTCAAAAGATGTAACATGCCGAAATATGTAATATTGCAGGACATCAAGCTCAAAATTGGGCATAAATTAAGAAAAATATTCGATCCGCACCAAATGCCAGATGTAAAATCATCTTGCAAGAAGATCAATAAATAATGGTGTTTAGTAAAAGCAGGTTTACTTTGCTATCTAAAAAATGAACACATGTTATTGAGTGGTAATGACTATCATTACGGCTCAAGAACATGTGTTCGTCATCTATATGCCAAAGTAAATGAGTTTTTATTAAATATGACATGCTCCCACAGTTATTTAATGACATTTTTACAAGGTGATGATTTTACACCAGGCATTTCGTGGGGATCGAATATTTTTTCTTAATTTATGGTCAATTTTGTGTTTGGGTGTTCTGCAATATCACATTTCGTAATTATATACTAATTTTCATTCAAAAGAATTGCAGTGGAAGTCATGTAGCTGAAGATGTGGACTAATACAAGAGTGTGTTAGCGCCCAAGAGGGCCACACCTCATACCGATGAACATCTGTTCCGAATGGAAGTTTAGTCATTTAATAGCAGTTACGTGGTGAACATTACCACAAGTTTTGATAAATATCGAACTTATGCTCCGTGTTGTACCATCTCCTATTTTCGTCAGTGTATGAGGGAGTTGTAGTATAAAGCGATATTAAAACGCTAAGAATCTGTGAAATCAATGTTAGGGAAGACGGATAGGGCACTTTGTTTTTATGGACGTATTCTAGGAAAGTGTGGAGGAACTGTAAAGCGAACAGCATACAAGACGCTAGACTAGTCCGACTAATTCTAGAGTACTGTTCCAGTATTTTGAATTATCATTGAGGCATGGCGGCGGATAAGGAGCGAATTCAGGGATGCGAAACTGTTCGGTATAGACCGTACCAGAGTGTAACAAAGATGCCCAGGGAAGATAAATGGATATATATATATATATATATATATATATATATATATATATATATATATATATTTGAGAAAGTTAGGGTAGTCACCAAGAATAAAAGATATTTGGTAGTACACCCCGGAATATAATGAGTCATCTTTTGTGAGAGATCGCATATTAATGGAACAGAACTGAGAGGAGATAACATTGTCAGAAAAGTGCCCCCCACCACGCACTATACAATGGCTTTCGATGTAGATATGCAGATACAGGCACCGTGTTACAAGCTCGAGATGTTAAACTGGTCGTACCTGTTTCTATTCAAGTTTTACGCCTCCCCCGAAATTGAGCCATAAAGATCGTTTCGACGCAAGTTACGACACAGTTGCAATTTCCGCGAATAATTTCTCTCGGAGGTGTCTGAGAACACCACCTCCGCCGCAGTTCCGGTCGAGTGGGGAGCGCATTGAATCGTCCGGGGCTATCACGAGAACGGGAAGAAGATGGCGTTTTAATGGCCGCCCGCCATCAAAACCCGGCGGGCGCAATTCGGAGCGAAAGTGCCTCTAAAACTCGCGCGGAATTTTCCGACGCGCGAGATGATTGGAAAACTCCTCCAGGAACGGACGGCAGTACGCATTTATTAGCGCGTTAAACCCAATCCTCCCTTCTTCCTAGCACTGAGGGTTTGTATTGTCACGTCACTGCAATCGGTAAGAGCTTACGGCGGAAAAATGGCTGGCAACTGCGCTGTAGGGTTTTGCCGTCTTAACTACCAGTCGGGGAGGAATCTCCTTTATTCGAGACATCTGAGTGCCTGTTTCATCACTGACCGAATCTCGTCAGGTTTAAATGGCGGCGTGTCGAGAAAGATCCGGTTTATAGGCTGCAGAAGTATAATTGGGCTATGTGTTGACCCTTGTGGGACATTACAAGGTGCATTCAAGTTCTAAGGCCTCCGATTTTCTTTCTCCGGACTGGAACGAGGTACAAACATTCACATTGTTTTAAAATGAGGCCGCGTTCATTGTCAATACGTCCCAGAGATGGCAGCACCGTTCGGCAGATGGAATTTTACCGCCAGCGGCGAGAATGAGCACTGGTTTAAATACTTAAAATGGCGACGTTGTCCTTACTTGAACAGCGTGCAATCATTCGTTTTCTGAATTTGCGTGGTGTGAAACCAATTGAAATTCATCGACAGTTGAAGGAGACATGTGGTGACGGAGTTATGGATGTGTCGAAAGTGCGTTCGTGGGTGCGACAGTTTAATGAAGGCAGAACATTGTGTGACAACAAACCGAAACAGCCTCGGGCTCGCACAAGCCGGTCTGACGACACGATCGAGAAAGTGGAGAGAATTGTTTTGGGGGATCGCCGAACGACTGTTGAACAGATCGCCTCCAGAGTTGGCATTTCTGTGGGTTATGTACACACAATCCTGCATGACGACCTGAAAATGCGAAAAGTGTCATCCAGGTGGGTGCCACGAATGCTGACGGACGACCACACAGCTGCCCATGTGGCACGTTGTCGAGCAATGTTGACGCGCAACGACAGCACAAATGGGCTTTCTTTTCGTCGGTTGTAACAATGAATGACACGTGGATGCCATTTTTCAATCCAGAAACAAAGCGCCAGTCAGCTCAATGGAAGCACACAGATTCACCGCCACCAAGAAAATTTCGGGTAACTGCCAGTGCTGAAAAAAAGGTGGTGTCCATGTTCTGGGACAGGGAGGGCGTAATCCTTACCCATTGCGTTCCAAAGGGCACTACGGTAACAGGTGCATCCTATGAAAATGTTTTGAAGAACAAATTCCTTCCTACATTGCAGCAAAAACGTCCGGAAAGGGCTGCGCGTGTGCTGTTTCACCGAGACAACGCACCTGCACATCGAGCTAACGTTACGCAACAGTTTCTTCGTGATAACAACTTTGAAGTGATTCCTCGTGCTCCCTACTCGCCTGACCTGGCTCCTAGAGACTTTTGGCTTCTTCCAACAATGAAAGACACTCTCTGTGGCCGCACATTCACCAGCCCTGCTGCTATTGCCTCAGCGATTTTCCAGTGGTCAAAACAGACTCCTAAAGAAGCTTTCGCTGCTGCCATGGAATCATGGCGTCAGCGTTGTGAAAAATGTGTACGTCTGAAGGGCGATTACGTCGAGAAGTAACGCCAGTTTCATCGATTTCGGGTGAGCAGTTAATTAGAAAAAAAATCGGAGACCTTAGATCTTGAATGCACCTCGTATGTAACCATTGCCTTAATTCGTATTACAGACGGAGAAGTTTCCGAAAGTATTTCATGACATAAGTTTAGGCAATAGAAACTGAGGTTACCACCCTGTCACTTTGTTTAGTATGTGATCAGTAAGTCTGTCACCTCAGATTATTTAAAGATTCTGACGCCCATGTATAAAACTGCTACAAATGTCTGGTTGCTTTACAAATGAGACAACGACAGAAGTAAAGATTTGTCGTTAAACATGTTAAAATTTTATGATTGAAGATGCGAAACTCTAATTAGTAGGTTTCGTCAGTTACAGTGTATGTTTATTATACGTCGCACAATGATATAATTTTGTGGATACCTTTAGTGAGATATGTGAATACTGGGTGGCGAATAACGTTGGTAGTGAAGAAAAGATAAGTTAAAATGTCATACTTGATACTGAAGTTTTACTGAATGTTTTCCTTCCATTATTTTGAGTGGCTCTAAGTGAGAGAAAGTTTAGAAAAGGTTAGAATTTGTACTAAGTGTGCGTTCCAACTCGCTAAGTGGTCTCATTATTAACACTGGGAGACCATAGTCTGCACAATATGCGCTCCATTATGTGCAAAAATCTGTTTTTACACGAGTCAGTATTTACTTTATTGCGTGAACTATGTGCAATGATATAATTTTGTGGGTACATTGAGCGCTGTGTGTGGGTACTGTCTGTAAAATCCTGTTGTGAACAGAGTTGGTAGTAAATATAAATGCCGTGTGAGTAGAGCTTTCCGTCTGGTAGACTGTTCGCTGGGTGCAAATCTTTCGATTTGACGCCACTTCGGCGACTTGCCCGTCGATGGGGATGAAATGATGATGATTAGGACAACACAACACCCAGTCCCCGAGCGGAAAAAATCTCCGACCCAGCCGGAAATCGAACCCGGGCCCTTACGATTGACAGTCTGTCCCGCTGACCAGTTTTTTGTTGTTGTTGTTGTTCTCATGTTGTTCGATGTCGTTCGCTGCATTTGTTCGGTGCCGATGTCCCAGGACACCCGTTCAAGTTCATCGTTCATCTGTTCACTCAGTTTCTTTATTACAGAGGGCAGCTAATCCTCTAACCGAACACGCTGAGCTACCGTGCCGGCAACCACTGAGCTACCAGGGGTGGACTGGAGTTGGCAGTAATGAAATAATGAATTAAAACGTCATGTCTGTTTCTAAAGTTTTACAGCGGAACAGTGAAAATGTAGTAGGCAATAAACTTTTTTCCTTCTGTTATTTTGGAGGGATGTAACCGTGAAAAAGTTTGGAACAGGTTTGAAATCATGTGTAAAGTTCACTGGAAGGCGCTAAGTGTTCTCGTTGTCATACTGGATGAATATAGTCTGGGTAATACGCGCGCCATGAGCTGGATTGCTTGAAGACATATACACAGGAATACGTGTCTTGCTGCGTTAAACCTTTAACACAGATTATTAGTGAGTGGGTTGTGACAGCATTTTAAGTTTTTACTTTCGGAAATTAAATTTTTGTTCTTTGTGGAAGCCGTTTTTGTTTGAAACAAATAAGTCAAATTTGGCATTTTCTGTGGTGTTGATTGTGTAGATCATAAAACTGTTCTATAGGAACTAAGAAGTATGTTTTTTAAAGTCTTCCCCTTGAAACTAATGGGGTCATACCTCGAAAACTAAAAATTAGAGGCTCTCGTTAACAAATGATACGACAGGAATAAGATTAAAGTCGGAATGCGGAAATATTAAATATGGTGTCCCACAAGGCTCAGTGCTTGTCATGCTCTTATTATGGTCTGCATTAGTGATTTATCCGAAGACCGGAAGTCTCTTCAGTTGTTGGTGATAAAAGTATATTATTAGAGAGTCCAAACACAGCCAGCCAGCGCCCACCAGCTTAACATTCAATCTTACAAAGATTCATATACTATTCCAAACACGTAAAAACGACTTATAACTACGAGGAACGTCCAATAAGTAATCGGTTTTTTGCTCAACCAGTTTCGGTTGAAAAAAATGTAGAATATCATCTGTGACACGGTGGAATATGCTCGCTTCATCCACTACAATTTCATGAAGTTGCGATATACAGAGCCTTCAAAATGGTGTCTGCATCAGAGGTGCTTTCCAAGCAGAGAACTATGATTGAATTATTTTTTCCGGGAAACCAGAGCATGACAGATATTCACAGGCGATTGTAAGACGCCTACGGAGACCGGACAGTGAACAAAAGCACGGTGAGCCGTTGGGCGAAGCGTCTGACATCTTTGCAACAAGGTCGCGCAAACCTGTCCAAACTCCTGAATGGCAGCCGGGCGCACACAGCTTGACTCCTGCAGTGTTGGAACGTGCGGACACTCTCATTCGAGATTATCGACGGATGACGATCATATATTTCGCTGCTCAACTGGACGTCTCTGTTGGTAGTGCTGGCACATTCGTCCACCAGTTTGGGGTGCTGAAAGCCACTGGGGTTCTCGCTGCCTAACAGAAGAGCATGAAGGGAAACGGAGGACCATCTGTATGGAACTGCTTGCGTGCTACAAGGCTGCTCGTGACAATTTTTTGTCGAACATCGTGACAGGCGATGGAACATGGGTTCATCACGCCGAACCGGAAACAAAAAACGGAAATCCATGAGCGGCGCCACATCACCTCTTCTGCGAAAAAAAAGTTCAAAGGCGCGCCTCAGCTGGCAGACGGTCTTCTGGGACCCTGAAGGGGTTATTCTATTTGGCGTCCTCCCATATGGCGCAACAATCAATTCTGAAGCGTATTGTGCTACCCTGAGGAAGACATCATCCAAGTCTCCACAGTCCAGAGGAGCTCACAAAACGTAATTGAATTGTTCTCCATCATCAGCCCTGAACTCGCTCCTTGCATCTGTTTCGTGGGACGCAGTACGTGGGTGTTGGGGAGGTTATTGATGATCCGACGTGGACTAGTAGAGTACCATCTGGGCATAAAGGCTCTCCCTGTGAACTGGTCAACGGTCGCCTTATTGAATGGAGGTTATGTTGAAAAAAGAGTTTTGTTGCCAGAAGGGTGTAGAATGGTGTGGTCTATTTGAATCCTGAATAAAAACATGCTTTCAGAAAAAAAGTGGTGCATTGCTTATTGAACTGTCATAGTAGTAGTTCTGTTGAGTGTGCACACAGTGGATAAGCCTCCATATGTGAGGTTTCTGGGTATCCGCATGGGTAACGGAAGAAGCGTGTGCGTAAGTTAACTGAAGACATCATTTCTACCTGCTGCAGGTCGTCCGCTTGGAAATGATATTTACAGGACAGAACCAATGAAATGTTATTGACATACAGGGAGGACAGGTCTGACTGCTGTGGCATACGTCAGAGAGCATGCTTCCTGAAGGACCTGTCTTGCCCACAGGCAACAGGCTGCTATTTTGTCGAGTACCTTTCAAACCACTTCAGCACTCTGTCTAGCATTTTTCCAATCAGCGTGTCAAAGCTGACGACGTCCAATGCATAGCTGAAGTCTAGTACTGGCAACAGTGTGGCCTCGCAGTCTCCTGTGGGGTATTTCAGATTAATAGTTATTACAATAAGTGCAGTTTTGTGGTATTTCGTTAACATAAAAACGTATTGGTATTTGTCGTAGAAGCGAACTTTTTATCAGGATTCTGTAATGGTTCTTTATTTACGTGACCATTACGGCACTCCAACCGCAGTTCTCGATACCAGTAATGTCGTACTACTCTTCTGCGAAGTAACAGACATATTTTTGTGACAATATTCACAAAAAAGGGTTCAAATGGTTCTGAGCACTATGGGACTTAACATATGTGGTCATCAGTCCCCTAGAACTTAGAACTACTTAAACCTAACTAACCTAAGGACGTCACACACATTCAGGCCCGAGGCAGGATTCGAACCTGCGACCGTAGCAGTCGCGCGGTTCCGGACTGCGCGCCTAGAACCGCTAGACCACCGCGGCCGGCCAATATTGACATTTGGGTTTATTAATGTATACGATGTATCGATATATTACAGTGATATGGTTCTTGTGTGTATTCATTTCTGTGAGACTGTCATATTTTTTGACTTGTAACCGTTTTGGCGCGGATGCGCACAGAGCAGTCTTTGTTTCACTTTGCAGAAGTTAAGTTGTTATTTCGCTTAGTAAAAGAACAGTCAAGTCTTGTGTTTGGTTAAAGTGGAAATTAAATATATGAAGATTGATACAAAATTGTTTTCTTGATGATGTGACAATTAAGAAGTAGTATATGTGAATTTACAAGAAGTTTAATAAAAACGTGAATCGTGAACATCAAGTTAAAAATTATTTCTACCATACCATTGTTCAGATCTGGGATTGTTTGATCATTAAGAATTTCCTGAAAAACGCACTTGTTAGGTCCTCAAATATTGTTAAAATACAGATCTGGATCTTCTAGCAATCAAAGTGGAATCACACCAGAATCAACAAGATGAGTCATAACAACTTCGACGAAATCTACGTAGGAATCCATTCAACTTAAGTGCCAAAATTAATGACTTTTTTACAGTGACTTCATTATTTCCTTTCTGACGGTACCATCCACAGTCAATAACTTTGTTGTTGCCCGATAAAGCGAACATATGCTGCGTGAGCAACATTATTAATCTGATTTCTAACCTACTTTGCAAGTGGCGGTATTGTTAGAATTCAGCTAGTTGATCGTAAACAGACACTGTAAATACGTCCGTATGCTACACTATCTGCCCAAGAGTATCTGGGCATCGACCACCAGATATCACTAGAGGTGGAATCTCCAGCATAAAAGGAAGGGGGGAAGTATTGTTTTGTCAGTACAGATGAATGGATCGGTCAGCAGATTTCAGTGACTTCCGCCATAGTGGGCTGTTGGTCATG
Organism: Schistocerca americana; assembly: GCF_021461395.2. Classification (NCBI taxonomy): domain Eukaryota; kingdom Metazoa; phylum Arthropoda; class Insecta; order Orthoptera; family Acrididae; genus Schistocerca; species Schistocerca americana. Next base: position 141,103,266 of record NC_060129.1, read on the forward strand.
TGAAGCGGAAACGTGAAGGAGCAACAATAGTTAAACCGACACCAGGCAGAATTCATGTACTAACGGAGACAGACCTGCGAGCAGTGCGGAGAGTAAATGTAAAATATCGCACGGAATCGCCGGAAGCATTCACTCGTGTTTTTCAGTGTGGTACCAGCAACCCAGCTAAGAAAATGACTGTGCGTTGTTGTTGTTGTGGTCTTCAGTCCTGCGACTGGTTTGATGCAGCTCTCCATGCTATTCTATCCTGTGCAAGCTTCTTCATCTCCCAGTACCTACTGCAACCTACATCCTTCTGAATCTGCTTAGTGTATTCATCTCTTGGTCTCCATCTACGATTTTTACCCTCCACGCTGCCCTCCAACGCTAAATTTGTGACCCCTTGATGCGTCAGAACATGTCCTACCAACAGGTCCTTTCTTCTTGTCAAGTTGTGCCACAAACTCCTCTTCTCCCCAATTCCATACAATACCTCCTCATTAGTTATGTGATCTACCCATCTAATCTTTAGCATTCTTCTGTAGCACCACATTTCGAAAGCTTCTATTCTCTTCCTGCCCAAACTGTTTATCGTCCATGTTTCAAAACGGCTCTGAGCACTATGGGACTAAACTGCTGAGGTCACCAGTCCCCTAGACCTTAGAACTACTTAAACCTAACTAACGTAAAGACATCACACACATCCATGCCCGAGGCAGGATTCGAACCCGCGACCGTAGCAGTCGCGCGGTTCCGGACTGAAGTGCCTAGAACCGCTCGGCCACCGCGGACGGCCCGCAAAAAAGATCACCCTGAATATAATTAGGGTGAGGTGGCCAATGATCTAGTCATTGGCGATGTGCGCCAGGCTCTAACTGTTACAGCAGTCGGCGAAATGACGCGATTATTGAGGACAATGGGCAACGCGAGCTACATTGTGGGCATATTTTGAAAGTTTGGGTCTGACGGGAGGCGTGCTAGGGTAATCTGTGAAGCTGCAACGACCACTGTGTCCAGATGGCTTAGTTGTCAGAGCATCTGCCAAGTAAGTGGAAGACCCGGGTTCGAACCTCGTCTAGCACAAATTTTCAACTTTCCCGTAGATTTCAGTCAATGCCCAGTCTCAGCCAACGTCTGTAGTTCCTTTGTGTGTGTTGGGAAAAGCCTGGACACTTTTTTTTTTTTTTTTTTTTTTTTTTTTTTTTTTTTTTTTTTTTTTTTGGGAAAAGGGGAAGTGAGAGAACATCACTTTGGAGAATGAGAGGGTGCCTGCAGTGGTAATGCTGCCGTCGGCGCTTCCTGTCTTTATTTGCGCAAGGAGCCTTCGGAGCGCGTTCACACGGGTCGTGGGCGGGAATTACATTAGCCGTGATAGAGCGGGATTAGGGCGGCTTTTAAATCAAGCGTGTTCCGGGCAGCGGCCGTATCGACCCCCGGCTACACGCGGCCGTATTTGCATGCTAATGGCGACGAATGGGTCCCCGCGGCATACACCGCCGCGCCGCGCCGCACCGCACTACACTGCACTGCACTGCCGTATTGACCTCCGACGGCCGACAGACAGCACGCGTGTCCAAGTGTAGCATCCGCTTCTGCGTTGTCAAATTTTCGAAACGAGCTGTAAATCTCTGCGTTTGCGTCTCAAACACTCGTCACTCCAGTGCGGAATATACAGGGTAATTCGCGAAGATATGCAAATATTTTAATTTGTTATTCTACAAGTAAAACTAAAGAAAAAAGTTCGTCAGGGAACTGTATCTATGCTTTATAGATCTAGAAAAGGCATATGACCGGGTTCCTAGGAGGAAGTTATTGTCTGTTCTACGAGATTATGGAATAGGAGGCAAACTTTTGCAAGCAATTAAAGGCCTTTACATGGGTAGTCAGGCAGCAGAGTTGACGGTAAATTGAGTTCATGGTTCAGAGTTGTTTCAGGGGTAAGACAAGGCTGCAACCTGTATCCACTGTTGTTCATTATTATTTATGGATCATATGTTGAAAACAATAAGGCTGGGTGAGATTAAGATAGATGAACACAAAATAAGCAGTCTTGCATATGCGGATGACTTAGTTGTGATGGCAGATTCGATTGAAAGTTTGCAAAGTAATATTTCAGAGTTAGATCAGAAATCTAAGGCCTATGGTATGAAGATTAGCATCTCCAAAACGAAAGTAATGTCAGAGGGAAAGAAATATAAACGGAGTGCCAAATAGGAGAAACAGAGCTCGAACAGGTGGACGGTTTCAAGTATTTGAGATGCATATTCTCACAGGTTGGCAACATAGTGAAAGAACTGGAAGCGAGGTGTAGCAAAGATAATGCAGTGAGCGCTCAGCTACGATCTACTCTCTTCTGCAAGAAGGAAGTCAGTACCAAGACTAAGTTATCTGTGCACCATTCAATCTTTCGACCAACTTTGTTGTATGGGAGCGAAAGCTGGGTTGATTCAGGTTACCTTATCAGCAAGGTTGAGGTTACGGATATGAAAGTAGCTAGGATGATTGCAGGTACTAGTAGGTGGAAACAATGGCAGGAGGGTGTCCACAATGAGGAAATCAAAGAAAAACTGGGAATGAACTCTATAGATGTAGCAGTCAGGGCGAACAGGCTTAGATGGTGGGGTCATGTTACACGCATGGGAGAAGCAAGGTTACCCAAGAGACTCATGGATTCAGCAGTAGAGGGTAGGAAGAGTCGGGGCAGACCGAGGAGAAGGTACCTGGATTCGGTTAAGAATGATTTTGAAGTAATAGGCTTAACATCAGAAGAGGCACCAATGTTAGCACTGAATGGGGGATCATGGAGGAATTTTATAAGGGGGGGGGGGGGCTATGCTCCAGACTGAGCGCTGAAAGGCATAATCAGTCTTAAATGATGATGATGATGATGATGATGATAACATACGTCCGCAAATGTTTAGTTACGGCTAATAAAAGATTTGCCTGAAATTTGGCAACTTCGCTAGAAGCCATCTCAAAACTGTACGAGGTTAAAGCAAAGCACGATTTGCTTTTATTGTGTTGTTATTGATCTGGTGAATCTAATAAAACGTGTTCCAGACGTGTATCTGCAGTAGTTCTCCAGAACATCCAGAGGAGCAAAGATTATTGTACAAGTAAATTTGTTTACTTTCCGTTAAGAACGTAGAAAAGTTTGTCATTTTTTTATTTACCTTTTTATACCAGGGATTCAAAGTCGTGTAGAACTTTATAAAAGTCATCATATTTATGGCAGTGACTGTTAACACTTTATTTCACGATTGCAAGTTCGGCCTTATGCCATTATCAAAGGCAGATTTTTATGGCTTTAAGTTGACATGGCTTAAAGCCACAAAAATCTGCACTTGATAATAGCCTAAGGCCAAAATTGCAATCGTAAAATAAGGAAACTGTTACAGTCACTGGCGTAAATATGATGTCTTTTTTTTTAAGTTTATGTGATTCTTGGCAACCGTTAGTGAGTTGGCTCTGACAAGGGAACCTTCCCATCGCACCCCCCTCAGATTCAGTTATAAGTTGGCACAGTGGATAGGCCTTGAAAAACTGAACACAGATCAATCGAGAAAACAGGAAGAAGTTGTGTGGAACTATGGAAAAAATAAGCAAAATATACAAACTGAGCAGTCCATGTCAAAGATAGGCAACATCAAGGATAATGAGAAGTCAGGAGCACCGTGGTCCTGTGGTTAGCGTGAGCAGCTGCGGATCGAGAGGTCCTTGGTTCAAGTCTTCCCTCGAGTGAAAAGTTTACATTCTTTATTTTCGCAAAGTTATGATCTGTCCATTCGTTCATTGACGTCTCTGTTCACTCTAATACGTTTAGTGTCTGTGTTTCACCTCCAGTGAAAAGTTTAATATTTTATTTTCAGTTTGTGAGACAAACTCTTATGTTTTCATCACTTTTTTGGGAGTGATTATCACATCCACAAGAAAACCTAAATCGGGCAAGGTAGAAGAATCTTTTTACCCATTTGCCAAGTGTACAAGTTAGGTGGATCGACAACATATTCCTGTCATGTGACGCACATGCCTTCACCAGTGTCGTATAGAATATATCAGACGTGTTTTCCTGTGGAGGAATCGGTTGACCTATGACCTTGCGATCAAATGTTTTCGGTTCGCATTGGAGACGCACGTCCTTTCGTCTACTAATCGCACGGTTTTGCGATGTGGTCGCAAAACACACACTAAACTTATTACGGTGAACAGAGACGTCAATGAACGAACGGACAGATCATAACTTTGCGAAAATAAGAAATTAAAATATTAGCTCGAGGGCGGACTAGATCCGCTGACCTTTCGTTCCGCAGCTGCTCACGCTAACCGCGGGACCACGGCGCTCAAGAACTCAGATTACCGTAGATGTTACCTATCTTAACGAATAGACAACTCAGTTTGTATATTTTGTTTATTTTTTCATAGTTCTATACAACTTTTTCCTGTTTTCTCGATTGCTTTGTGTTCAGTTTCTCAAGGCCTATCCACTGTGCCAACTTATAACTAAATCTGAGGGGGGTGCGATGGGGAGGTTCCCTTGTGAGCACTATAGGACTTAACTTCTGAGGTCATCAGTCCCCTAGAACGTAGAACTACTTAAAACTAACTAACCTAAGGACATCACACACATCCATTCCAGAGGCAGGATTCGAACCTGCGACCGTAGCGGTCACGCGGTTCCAGACTGTAGCGCCTAGAAACGCTCGGGTACATCGGCCGGCGTATGTGAGTTGTTTCAGTCGTTTCCTAACGTTGAAACGAGTTAGTTTTCTGTATTGTTCAGTGAAAGAACATGATAACAACAGGATATTTAAGTGAAACCACGTAGTAACTGTTGTAGTTTGTTCATTATGGGTGAAATAGGGATGCTTTTCAAATTTACGACAGAGGAATACGCCGTTATCGTGCTCACATTTATGGCAAATGTGATGGTAATGTTACGGCTGCAGTTAACGAATATCGCGTACAGCCGGCCGTGGTGGCCGAGCGGTTCTAGGCGCTTCAGTCTAGAACTGCACTGCTACTACGGTCGCAGGTTCGAATCCTGCCTCGGGCATGGATGTGTGTGATGTCCTTAGGTTAGTTAGGTTTAAGTAGTTCTAAGTTCTAGGCGACTGATGACCTGCGCTCTTAAGTCCCATAGTGCTCAGAGCCATTTGAACCATTTTGAATATCGCGTACGTTATCCAGTTCGGAGGATTCCGAATGCACGCCGCGCGGTTTGAGGCGCCATGTCACAGACTGCTCGCCCCCCCCCCCCTCCCCCGCCGGAGGTTCGAGTCCTCCCTCGGGCATGGGCGGGTGTGTTGTACTCAGCGAGATTTAGTTTACGCAGTGTGTAAGTCTAGGGACCTATGACTTCAGCAGATTGGTCCCTTAGGAATTGACACACATTTGAGAGATTTTTTTTTTTCTAAATTTGGTCAATAGCCTTCCTCAGAAAGAACTTCATCCTCTCTCCAGGCTTTCCAGCTTGATCTCAAGAAGCATTTCCGTAACAGTTACGTGGTGTTCGAACCGACCGGTAACAAATCTGGCAGCCCGCCTCTGAATTGCTTCGATGTGTTACTTTAAGGGGCTCCGGAACGCCCTATACTTGCAATGTTAAAATAACGCTTATAAATTACATCCTTCCTCACAAAGTATTTGAGGTAGGAAGTTGAACTTTTTACAGATTATTTATTGGAATATAGGCTACAACTTAACACAGGGATTTTACAAAATTTTAGTTCAGTTATTAAAGATGATTTTTTTTCAATTGTAATGAAAATTCACAATTTTTTTTGCAATTTTTTATTTATATATTCAAAAATAAACAGTTTTTTGGAAAAAAGGCTGTGTTAAATTATGCAGAAGGTACTGTGTAACATTTACTGAAAGTTTGAAACAAATATGTTTGGAAGATCCTTAGAAAACATGTAATTAGTATGAGAAAATAAAAGTTTTGGGAATCGAGCGACAAAGATTGGATTAACTTTTTAGTGCATTCCAGGTCCATAGGGTGGATTATCTTCATCCTCTGCAAACTCCTCCTCCAGCTTCCTCTTGTTCCTCCTCCTGTTTACTCTTGCTTGTATTTCTAGACTCTTTACAGCCCTGTCTGCAGCCCGAAGGCGTTCCTTGTCTAAAGCAAGCATCGCTCGTTGTTGTGTTCGTAGATTTTGCACCAATTTTCTTCAGCTGCAGTTACTGCAACACTGTTCCAAAAGGTGGTCATGTATGAACACTTATCACATTTCAGTTGTATTTCACTAGCAAGTCCTACGTGCTTTATTAAGGAGAGTTCCAGACCAACTTCACTACAATGAATACATCTTACACAGTTTGAAAAAATTCCTTTGAGAACCGACATATCAAGTATTTCATTCACATCCGATTCGCCAATAAAACATTCATAGTTTTCACTCATTGAACCAAGCTTCTTCTGTGAAGTATTTTCTTTCCCACTTTGACTGCTATGGGCAGGTGTACTTGAGAGGTTAGGTTCACTCACTAGGTTATCGTCTTTATTGTTTACAGTAATAACACATACCTTTGGCTTTCCAACATTTCTCCTTTTCTTAAAAGCCTTCAGAGGATTTCTAATAACTTTACTTTTACTCATTATTATACTTCAACAAAACAGAGACTCAAGAAACAGAATTAATTACGAATATTTTCGAGATAACGACAGAGTAAATAAACATGAAACAATCGACAATCACACCAGCGATATATATTGAACCATCACAGGTTAGCCACAACACATACTTTATCTCACATCACTAAAATGTACCTGATGAACACGGACGTTAATAATAACACCATTTGACAGCAGTTTAACAGCGCCGCAGTGGGTCACGCCCATGTAGAACACATTTCAAAAAAAATTTAAAAATAGTTGTAGTCTTCGGAATTGAATAACTTGTATATCTATTAAAAGGTAATAGTCTGCAGATTCAGAAAACGCAAAAAAGGAAAAATTGAACTTTTCATGATTTTGAGCCTTTCCGGAACCCCTTAATGAGACCTGGTACAGATCCCAAGCACTCTAACAGTACTCAAGAATAGGTCGCACTAGCGTCTTAGATGCTGTCTTCTTTATAAATGAACCACTCTTCCCTGAAATTCTCCTAATAAACCAAAGTCGACCATTTGCCTTCCCTACCACAGTTGCTCCACCTCATATCGCTCTGCAAGGTGACGCCGAGATGTTTAAATGACATGACTGTGTCAAGCAGGACACTATTAATGCTGAATGCGAACATTACGGGTTTGGTTTTCCTACACTTTCACATTAACTTACGTTTTTCCGCATTTAGAGGTAGCTGACATTTATCATTGGGGGAAGTGGCAACAGCCGGCCAAAGTGGCCGTGCGGTTAAAGGCGCTGCAGTCTGGAACCGCAAGACCACTACGGTCGCAGGTTCGAATCCTGCCTCGGGCATGGACGTTTGTGATGTCCTTAGGTTAGTTAGGTTTAACTAGTTCTAAGTTCTAGGGGACTAATGACCTCAGCAGTTGAGTCCCATAGTGCTCAGAGCCATTTGAACCATTTTTGAAGTGGCAACAAAACGACTATTCACGTTGGTGTGTAGAATATATGAGTCTGGCGACATCCCATCTGACTTTCGGAAAAGCATCATCCACACAATTCCGAGGACGGCAGTAGCTGACAAGTGCGAGAATTATCGCACAATCAGCTTAACAGCTCATGCATCGAAGCTGCTTACAAGAATAATATACAGAAGAATGGAAAAGAACATTGAGAATGCGCTAGGTGACGATCAGTTTGGCTTTAGGAAAAGTAAAGGGACGAGAGAGGCAATTCTGACGTTACGGCTAATAATGGAAGCAAGGCTAAAGAAAATTCAAGACACTTTCATAGGATTTTTCGACCTGGAAAAAGCGTTCGACAGTATAAAATGGTGCAAGCTGTTCGAGATTCTGAAAAAAGTAGGGGTAAGCTATAGGGAGAGACGGGTCATATACAATATGTACAACAACCAAGAGGGAATAATAAGAGTGGACGATCAAGAACGAAGTGCTCGTATTAAGAAGGGTGTAAGACAAGGTTGTAGCCTTTCGCCCCTACTCTTCAATCTGTACATCGAGGAGGCAATGATGGAAATAAAAGAAAGGTTCAGGAGTGGAATTAAAATACAAGGTGAAAGGATATCAATGATACGATTCGCTGATGACATTGCTATCCTGAGTGAAAGTGAAGAAGAATTAAATGATCTGCTGTACGGAATGAACAGTCTAATCAGTACACAGTATGGTTTGAGAGTAAATCAGAGAAAGACGAAGGTAATGAGAAGTAGTAGAAATGAGAACAGCGAGAAACTTTACATCAGGATTGATGGTCACGAAGTCAGTGAAGTTAAGGAATTCTGCTACCTAGGCAGTAAAATGACGGACGGAGCAAGGAGGACATCAAAAGCAGACTCGCTATGGCAAAAAAGGCATTTCTGGCCAAGAGAAGGCTACTGATATCAAATACCGGCCTTAATTTGAGGAAGAAAATTCTGAGGATGTACGTCTGGAGTACAGCATTGTATGGTAGTGAAACATGGACTGTGGGAAAACCGGAACAGAAGAGAATCGAAGCATTTGAGATGTGGTGCTATAGACGAATGTTGAAAATTAGGTGGACTGATAAGGTAAGGAATGAGGGGGTTCTACGCAGAATCGGAGAGGAAAGGAATATGTGGAAAACACTGGTAAGGAGAAGGGACAGGATGATAGGACATCTGCTAAGACATGAGGGAATGGCTTCCATGGTACTAGAGGGAGCTGTAGGGGGCAAAAACTGTAGAGGAAGACAGAGATTGGAATACGTCAAGCAAATAATTGAGGACGTAGGTTGCAAGTGCTACTCTGAGATGAAGAGGTTAGCAGAGGAATTCGTGGCGGGCCGCATCAAACCAGTCAGTAGAGTGATGACCAAAAAAAAAAAAAGACATTTATCACACCAACTTCTACACCGTACAGTACACCACGGCATCATCAGCAAATAACCAAAGACTGCTGCCCACTCCGACCGCCAAATCATTTATGTATATAGACAACAACAACAACAGCGGTCCTGTCACACTTCCCTGAGGCTTTCCGGACGATACCCTTCTCTGTGATGAACACTCGCCGTCGAGGAAGGATAACATATTTTGTTCTGCAACTTAAAAAGTGTTCGAGGCACTCACACATATGTGAAGCTATTCCATATGTTCGTACCTTCGTTACCAGCCTGTAATGGAGCAAATGTTTTCCATAAACCTCGCGTTATATTGGTTACCCATCGTTGTGTAAGACCCTTGTTTTTCAAAGGAATTCCGTAGAAAAGAAATATGGATTAGTTTAGTTGTAGGTTACGTACATCCTCAACCAATACGTCTCTTGCAGTTATTTTTAACACACAATTTGTTTTACATTAAGAAAGTCGTCCGTCCGACATTCCAGGCTATGAGTAGCCAGTAAAAATGATGCAGAAATTTCGTACGTACCACAGTCATGTATAAGAAATACTGGAAGTGGAAATGTTTTGATGCTCAGCTAAATACGGCATTCCAGCTGTTTGCTTCGTACGATTAATACAATTATACGCTGGCCACACATGGTGCATGATTTATAATCAACGAAAATACTCTTGAATTATATTTCGATCACAAGAAACATGGTTCTCCAGCAAGTTTTGTAGCTGACCATATTAAATGTTCAGTGTGTCCGACGTTACAAAATAAAGCGGACAGTGTGGTTCGTTGCCTACAACCACACTTCCGTAACGCATATGTATACTCTGTTCATCACAAGAATAAACACTAACGCGACGATTGGTCAGAAGCCGTAGCACACGTACACTGGTGTTGTTACGCTCTTGGAAGTAGGTCCTACTTACGTATTAGGTATGTTATTACTAACAAGAGAACCTCCCCATCGCACCCCCCTCAGGTTTAGTTAGAAGTTGGCACAGTGGATAGGCCTTGAAAAACTGAACACAGATCAATCGAGAAAACAGGAAGAAGTTGTGTGGAACTATGAAAAAAATAAGCAAAATATACAAACTGAGTAGTCCATGTGCAAGATAGCCAACATCAAGGACCTTACAAGCGCTGGAGCGCCATGGTCCCGTGGTTAGCGTGAGCAGCTGCGGAACGAGATGTCCATGGTTCAAGTCTACCCTCGAGTGAAAAGTTTAATTTTTTATTTTCAGGCAATTATCAAAGATCAGGCACTCACACATAATCAACTTCGCTCTCCAAAATTCCAGGACATGTTCAGATTTGCTTAAACATATACAGGATTTGACGGTCTACACACGGAAAAATTTGAAAACGTTAAAAACATATGTTTTAATAGAGCACAGGGAAAACTGTGCGACTGTGAAACTGTTGCAGTCATTTGTTGCAGTTTACGTGACAAACTCTTATGTTTTCATCACTTTTTTGGGAGTGATTATCACATCCACAAGAAAACCTAAATCGGCCAAGGTAGAAGAATGTTTTTACCCATTCGCCAAGTGTACAAGTTAGGTGGGTCGACAACATATTCTTCTCATGTGACGCACTTGCCGTCAGCAGTGTCGTATAGAATACATCAGACCTGTTTTCCTGTGGAGGAATCGATTGACCTATGACCTTGCGATCAAATGTTTTCGGTTACCATTGGAGAGGCACGTCCTTTCGTCTACTAATCGCACGGTTTTGCGGTGCGGTCGCAAAACACAGACACTAAACTTTTTACAGTGAACAGAGACGTCAATGAACGAACGGAAAGATCATAACTTTGCGAAAATAAAGAAAGTAAACTTTTCACTCGAGGGAAGACTAGAACCAAGAACCTCTCGTTCCGCAGCTGCTCACGCTAACCACGGGATGCCTATCTTGCTTATGGACTACTCAGTTTGTATATTTTGCTTATTTTTTTCATACTTCCACACAACTTCTTCCTGTTTTCTCGATTGATCTGTGTTCAGTTTTTCAAGGCCTATCCACTATGCCAACTTCTAACTAAATCTGAGGGGGTGCGATGGGGAGGTTCCCTTGTAAGTTAAAGTCAACGAAACTTTAAGATATTCGAATGTATTGACAGCCATCAACAGTTTCCTTAATCATGCGTTACCTCTGTAGTTTTCGTTTCAGAAATCTCTGTACTATCGTGCTCTGATTGTCGCGCTGTTGATACGCAGGATGAAAATGGCTGAGACTGCTTGCCGTAGTGCAACACGGTTAAAAAGTGCCCAGAAATAGGTTTTCCTTAATGTTTTTCACAAATTTAAAAAAAAAATCGGCTTTGAAGTTTTCCGCTGTACTGCATTTGATGCAAGAGAAATTGAGCACCAATTGGATTTCTGGCACAATTGGTAGCGTAAGATATTGATTAGTTGGTGGTATTTCAGAGGTGCTGGTTCAAGTCGCGCTTTGGTCATCCTTCTTTTTGTTTCATTCAATTTGAAATACCAGCATCTCGTAACCATCAAGTTCATTATCATTTTCTATGAATAATGCACGTCTTCTTGGTTATAATTATATGCTGCACGCGATATTACTGTTCTCATTTCAAATATAAATTCTTAATCATCATCATCATCATTTAAGACTGATTATGCCTTTCAGCGTTCAGTCTGGAGCATAGCCCCTTATAAAATTCCTCCATGATCCCCCATTCAGTGCTAACATTGGTGCCCCTTCTGATGTTAAGACTATTACTTCAAAATCATTCTTAACCGAATCCAGGTACCTTCTTCTTGGTCTACCCCGACTCCTCCTATCCTCTACTGCTGAACCCATGAGTCTCTTGGGTAACCTTGCTTCTCCCATGCGTGTTACATGACCCCACCATCTAAGCCTGTTCGCCCTGACTGCTACATCTGTAGAGTTCATTCCCAGTTTTTCTTTGATTTCCTCGTTGTGGACACCCTCCTGCCATTATTCCCATCTACTAGTACCTGCAATCATCCTAGCTACTTTCATATCCGTAACCTCAACCTTGTTGATAAGGTAACCTGAATCCACCCAGCTTTCGCTCCCATACAACAAAGTTGGTCGAAAGATTGAACGGTGCACAAATAACTTAGTCTTGGTACTGACTTCCTTCTTGCAGAAGAGAGTAGATCGTAGCTGAGCGCTCACTGCATTGGCTTTGCTACACCCCACTTCCAGTGCTTTCACTATGTTGCCATCCTGTGAGAATATGCATCCTAAGTACTTGAAACCGTCCACCTGTTCTAACTTTGTTCCTCCTATTTGGCACTCAATCTGGGTATTGTGTTGTGCTAATTAACTATCGGTATTTTATGAAAGATTGTTGATAAAGGTTGCATAAATTAACAAAACATAACAGTTTAATATTTTAGTACAAAAATGAGAAACTTAATACTCTTTGAAACTTCCTGGCAGATTAAAACTGTGTGCCCGACCGAGACTCGAATTCGGGACCTTTGCCTTCCGCGGGCTAGCGCTCTACCATCTGAGCTACCGAAGCACGACTCACGCCCGGTACCCACAGCTTTACTTCTGCCAGTACCTCGTCTCCTACCTTCCAAACTTTACAGAAGCTCTCCTGCGAACCTTGCAGAACTAGCACTCCTGAAAGAAAGGATATTGCGGAGACAGGAAGTTTCATACCAGCGCACACTCCGCTGCAGAGTGACAATCTCAGTCTGGAAACATTCCCCAGGCTGTGGCTAAGCCATGTCTCCGCAATATCCTTTCTTTCAGGAGTGCTAGTTCTGCAAGGTTCGCAGGAGAGCTTCTGTAAAGTTTGGAAGTTGGGAGACGAGATACTGGCAGAAGTAAAGTTGTGAGCTTCGGTAGCTCAGATGGTAGAGCACTTGCACGCGAGAGGCAAAGGTCCCGAGTTCGAGTCTCGGTCGGGCACACAGTTTTAATCTGCCAGGAAGTTTCATGTCAGCGCGCACTCCGCTGCAGAGTGAAAATCTCATTCTGGAAACATCCCCCAGGCTGTGGCTAAGCCATGTCTCCGCAATATCCTTTCTTTCAGGAGTGCTAGTTCTGCAAGGTTCGCAGGAGAGCTTCTGTAAAGTCTGGAAGGTAGGAGACGAGGTACTGGCAGAAGTAAAGCTGTGAGTACTGGGCGTGAGTCGTGCTTCGGTAGCTCAGACTGAGTGGAAGGATCTACCACCGAACTTGAACAGGATGTCTTGCTACGTCCGCAACGACCAAACACAACGATCAATAACGAACAAAATGCAAAAAAAAAAAAAAAAAAAAGATGGTAGAGCACTTGCACGCGAGAGGCAAAGGTCCCGAGTTCGAGTCTCGGTCGGGCACACTGTTTTAATCTGCCAGGAAGTTTCATATCAGCGCACACTCCGCTGCAGAGTGAAAATATCACTCTGGTTAATAATCTTTATGGGGACTTTTTCCATTGTTTTATACCACAAATGTAGTCTCATACGAACCAGACACACATTTTCACAGCTTCGATCACACCATATAAATGGTGCATTTCTACATTTACCACTGTACCATTAGTCCGCCTCCGGTAGCTGAGTGGTCAGCGCGACAGTGTGTCAATCCTAAGGGCCCGGGTTCGATTCCCGGCTGGGTCGGAGATTTTCTCCGCCCAGGGACTGGGTATTATGTTGTGCTAAACATAATCATCATTTCATCCCCATCGACGCGCAAGTCGCCGAAGTGGCGTCAAATCGAAAGGCTTGCACGTGGCGAACTGTGTACCCGACGGGAGGCCCTAGTCACACGACATCATCATCTACTGTACCGTTACAATATGAAACGAACACAACTGATCTGGAGACAAGGTAAGGGAAATGCCAAGACAGTTAAGCTGCCAAGCGTACTGGAACCAACGCACGCCGCTTTCGGCTCGTCATGAAAGAAGTGGAGAAAATCCGGCGCCTGGGTGGTTGTTGATCGACCCTGTTATCAACGTCGCAGATGACAGTTATCAAGAGCTACGAACACATAATGTACACTCCTGGAAATGGAAAAAAGAACACATTGACACCGGTGTGTCAGACCCACCATACTTGCTCCGGACACTGCGAGAGGGCTGTACAAGCAATGATCACACGCACGGCACAGCGGACACACCAGGAACCGCGGTGTTGGCCGTCGAATGGCGCTAGCTGCGCAGCATTTGTGCACCGCCGCCGTCAGTGTCAGCCAGTTTGCCGTGGCATACGGAGCTCCATCGCAGTCTTTAACACTGGTAGCATGCCGCGACAGCGTGGACGTGAACCGTGTGTGCAGTTGACGGACTTTGAGCGAGGGCGTATAGTGGGCATGCGGGAGGCCGGGTGGACGTACCGCCGAATTGTTCAACACGTGGGGCGTGAGGTCTCCACAGTACATCGATGTTGTCGCCAGTGGTCGGCGGAAGGTGCACGTGCCCGTCGACCAGGGACCGGACCGCAGCGACGCACGGATGCACGCCAAGACCGTAGGATCCTACGCACCGCCACTTCCCAGCAAATTAGGGACACTGTTGCTCCTGGGGTATCGGCGAGGACCATTCGCAACCGTCTCCATGAAGCTGGGCTACGGTCCCGCACACCGTTAGGCCGTCTTCCGCTCACGCCCCAACATCGTGCAGCCCGCCTCCAGTGGTGTCACGACAGGCGTGAATGGAGGGACGAATGGAGACGTGTCGTCTTCAGCGATGAGAGTCGCTTCTGCCTTGGTGCCAATGATGGTCGTATGCGTGTTTGGCGCCGTGCAGGTGAGCGCCACAATCAGGACTGCATACGACCGAGGCACACAGGGCCAACACCCGGCATCATGGTGTGGGGAGCGATCTCCTACACTGGCCGTACACCACTGGTGATCGTCGAGGGGACACTGAATAGTGCACGGTACATCCAAACCGTCATCGAACCCATCTTTCTACCATTCCTAGACCGGCAAGGAAACTTGCTGTTCCAACAGGACAATGCACGTCCGCATGTATCCCGTGCCACCCAACGTGCTCTAGAAGGTGTAAGTCAACTACCCTGGCCAGCAAGATCTCCGGATCTGTCCCCCATTGAGCATGTTTGGGACTGGATGAAGCGTCGTCTCACGCGGTCTGCACGTCCAGCACGAACGCTGGTCCAACTGAGGCGCCAGGTGGAAATGGCATGGCAAGCCGTTCCACAGGACTACATCCAGCATCTGTACGATCGTCTCCATGGGAGAATAGCAGCCTGCATTGCTGCGAAAGGTGGATATACACTGTACTAGTGCCGACATTGTGCATGCTCTGTTGCCTGTGTCTATGTGCCTGTGGTTGTGTCAGTGTGATCATGTGATGTATCTGACCCCAGGAATGTGTCAATAAAGTGTCCCCTTCTTGGGACAATGAATTCACGGTGTTCTTATTTCAATTTCCAGGAGTGTATTATGCAGACAAAGGTAACATATCGTCTAGTTTCTGTTTTTGCTGAATACTATGGTTGCTAACTTTTTATTTTATTACTGTTACAATAACTTGGTTCCTGCTTTAGAATGGAGCACCAAAGAGACTGGTACACTTGCCTAATATCGAGTAGGGCCATCCGAGCACGCAGAAATGCCGCAATACGTTGTGGCATGCACTCCAGTAATGTTTGAAGTAGTGCTGGAGGCAGCTGACACCGCGAATCCAGCAGGGCTGTCCATTCGTAACACTACGATCGGGTGTTCTCTTCTGAAGAGCCGGTCTGGGTTGCCGAGCGGTTCTAGGCGCTACAGTCCGGAACAGCGCTACTGCTACGGTCGCAGCTTCGAATCCTGCCTCGGGCATGGATGTGTGTGTGATGTCCTTAGGTTAGTTGGGTTTAAGTACTTCTAAGTTCTAGGGGACTGATGACCTCAGTAGTTAAGTCCTATAGTGCTCAGAGCCATTTGAACCATCTTATGAAGAGCACGTTGCAAGGCAAAATGTACACGTCTAGGGAGTTTGGTGGCCAGCGGAAGTGATTAAACTCAGAAGAGTGCTCCTGGAGCGACTGTGTAGCAATTCTGGACTTGTGGGGTGTCGCATTGTCCTGCTGGAATTGCCAGAGTCCGTCGTGGATGGATTGACGCAGGTAATCAGACAGGATGCGTACGTACGTGTCACCTGCCAGAGCCGTATGTAGACGTATCAGGGATTCGATATCGGTCCAACTGCACACGCTGCACACCATTACGGAGCCTCCACTAGCTTGGACAGTTGCCTGCTGACATGAAGGGTCCATGGATTCATGAGGTAGTCTTTGTACCGGTACACGTCCATCCGCTCGATACAATTTGAAACGAGACTCGTGCGACCAGCCAATATGATACCAGTCGTCAACAGGCCCAGGCGAAGCGTAAAGCTTTGTGTCGTGCAGTCGTCGAGGTTAAATGAGGGCGCCTTCGTCTCCGAAAGCCCATATCGATGATGCTTCGTTGAATGGTTCGCACGCTGACACTTGTTGATGGTCCAGCACTGAAATCTGCAGCAATTTGCGGAAGGGTTGCTCTTCTTTCACACTGAATGATTCTCTTCAGTCGTCGTTGCTCCCGTTCTTACAGGATCTTTTTCCGATCGCAGCGATGTCGGAGATTTGATGTTAAGCGGATTCCTGACATTCGCGGTACACTCGTGAAATAGTCGTGCGGGAAATTCCCCACTTCATCGCTGCCTCGGAGATGCTTTGTCCCATTGCTCTTGCGCCGACTATAGCACTACGTTCAAAGTAGCAACAGTACATCTACATCTTCATCTACATTTATACTCCGCAAGCCAGCCACCCAACGGTGTGTGGCGCAGGGCACTTTACGTGCCACTGTCATTACCTCCCTTTCCTGTTCCAGTCGCGTATGGTTCGCGGGAAGAACGACTGCCTGAAAGCCTCCGTGCGCGCTCGAATCTCTCTAATTTTACATTCGGGAGGTATAAGTAGGGGGAAGCAATGTATTCGATACCTCATCCAGAAACGCACCCTCTCGAAACCTGGACAGCAAGCTACACCGCGATGCAGAGCGCCTCTCTTGCAGAGTCTGCTACTCGAGTTTGCTAAACATCTCCGTAACGCTATCACGCTTACCAAATAATCCTGTCACGAAACGCGCCGCTCTTCTTTGGATCTTCTCTATCTCCTCTGTCAACCAAACCTAGTTCACAGATCCCACACTGATGAGCAATACTGAAGTATAGGTCTAGCGAGTGTTTTGTAAGGCACCTTTGTTGATGGACTACATTTTCTAAGGACTCTCCCGATGAATCTCAACCTGGTACCCGCCTTACCAACAATTAATTTTATATGATCATTCCACTTCAAATCGTCCCGTACGCATACTCCCAGATATTTTACAGAAGTAACTGCTTCCAGTGTTTGTGCCGCTATCATATAATAAATGATTCTTCTTTCTATGTATTCGCAATACGTTACATTTGTCTATGTTAAGGGTGAGTTGCCACTCCCTGCACCAAGTGCCTATCCTCTGCAGATCTTCCTGCATTTCGCTGCAATTTTCTAATGCTGCAACCTCTCTGTGTACTAGAGCATCATCCGCGAAAAGCCGCATGGAACTTCCGACACTATCTTCTAGGTCATTTATACATATTGTGAAAAGCAATGGTCCCATAACACTCCCCTGTGGCACGCCAGAGGTTACTTTGACGTCTGTAGACGTCTCTCCATTGAGAACAACATGCTGTGTTCTTGCTAAAAACTCTTCAATCCAGCCACACAGCTGGCCAGATACTTGTTGTCTTCTGTAGGCGTTACCCTCCGCATCAGCGCGCATTCTGCCCGTTTACATCGCTCTATCTTTGGATAGTCACGGCTATAAAAGTTCCTTATTTCTTAGAAATGGAGGACTAATCTTTTATTAAAGCCAACAAAGCGTTGCTCTCTACTGCTGCGTCGATTCTTAAAAATAGTTCCAGCCTGGGGTTGGCGCCATTCCGTAACACAAAGGCTGTCCGGCGATCTCAGTGAGGAAATGCCGTACAGACCGGATGGGGACAAAGTGCTGCGCATCGCACGTACACAGAGTACGTTAAGACTCGACACACGGCAACTGCGGCACTGTTGTCTATGCGATGCTGTACCAGTTCTAATCGCGTGTCTCTGTTACTCGTTTCTGTTGGTGTTGCTATTCACATTGCACTGATCGCTTTTCTCATTTTCTCCAATAACACAACATTTCAAACTAATGCAAATTTTACGAATAAAAATTGCTCCTGTTTTAAGGGGAGCCGGAACAATCCATCTCCTCCGTGTTAATTTTAGCAAATAGAAGAAACATTTTTTTCTAAAACAAACATATTGCTCTGAAATTTCGACTACATGTTCAGTGAATATTTCTCTACGAAGTTAAAATGCCATGTTGAGATATATTTTTTGGTTTTTGTTTTACAATTTTTTTAAACATGCTTATTTTTGTGTCTAAAATTTTGCACTTTTTTTATATATCTCTTGAATTATACTATTTTTTTTACAATTTGTTATAAAAATGAAGGAAAAGAAGTAAACAATGTGGTGCATAAATTTGATTGATATACTGTTAGCAGTTTTTGAGAAAATATTCCTCAAAGATGAAGATTTGAAAGCTACGGGAAGTGGCTTCCAAAGTTTTTTAATACACTCCGGCCCCATATGATGGATTATCAGCATCCTCTTCCAGTCTTAGTTTCCTTTTCACTGGTCTTTTCTTCCCTTTTCCTGCATGTTGAAGGCTTTTGCCTCTTCTTCCTGCACCTCTTAGCCTTTCATCATCAATTAGGCGCATTATGGAAATGGTTTGTGTCCTGGTTGGAAGCCTAAACGTTTCAGCACATAGCATTTGATAATGTTTCCTGCATTGAATGTTGCCACTGCATCATACACTCGAAAATGCAATGTTTTTATCTGTACACACACTCTTTTTGGGAATCCTAATCGAAATTAAATTATTTACACTTTCATTTGGATTTTGTTTTTCCCCAGTGTTTTTTTAAGTGCTCTTGCTGTGTGTGTGTTTTTATACTGTGGCCATTTAACTTCTGTGTGTGACTTCAGTGTGTTTTAAGTGCGCCACAAATCACCGACTGTGTCATTTTAACTGTATCTCTACTTTTTAACTCTACCCCAGTGAACGTCCCCGTGTTAGTGTATGTTTTAGCTTCCATTTTCTCTATTTACTGTGTTTTTGGTATTTTTATCCGACTTTAGGGTCTAGTGAAGTATTTTATATGACTACCAAATACGTAAAGCAGGTACGAGCAAAATTCGTCAAATACGCAAAATTGAACAGCTGAACAACAAAAAGCAAACTCCACAAGTCAACGCACACGGTATAGCGTTTATGTCAACGAGTTAAAATTTCATAGAGTGGCTGAGATACTAGTTACAGCGCTCCTAGCGGCAACCAACGCTAACTCGGCCGCCATGTTCTCCTTTGTCAAAACATTAGGAAAGCGTTACTGTTCTTTGTGTTGGAAGTGTGTCAGCTGTTGTGATATTACTGCAATATTTAACTTTTCTAGTTGACTTTTTTGTTACAAAATATGAAGTCAACATGCCTGCAGTGTGTTCAGCGTTCAACTGCACAAATCGCAGCGATAAAACAACAAATATTTCATATTATAAGTAAGTATATTAGTACCGAAATACGACACACGTTTTTTAATGTTTATTAAAGAGTCATTTGCATTGGAACTGTAATTATGCTTTAGACAAATGCAGGAAAGTAATTTATTTATCGTTGATTACAGATTTCCTTTAAAAGATAAGGAAATTACAAAAAGATGGGTTATAAATATGAAGCGAGAAAACTGGTTTCCTACTACAGCCAGTTACCTCTGTTCAGCTCATTTTGAAGATAAATATATGTACCACACAAATGTCTAGAGGCGCCTTTTGTCAAAAGCAGGACATACTATCTTTAACTTTCCACCACATTTACAAAAGCAAGATAAAGTATTACGACCACAACCCAGAAAGCGATCGTTCGACAATTTGCAAGATAGTGCTGTTACAGTGACATCATTAGCACAAAGTAAGTCAATAATTTAATTTTACTCCGTCTTCTTATTACTTTGAATTACATACTTTCTATTATAATCTTATGGTGTAACTCTGTTATAAACTTATGATGTAACTGCATTCTTTCAGTGCCTGTATGACCCACATCTGTTTCTGCTGACCACAATTACTGTCTACCAAGCCCTAAGAAGTTGAAAACACAATATAACAGAGTACAAGAAGAGAATGTGCGACTAAAGAAGCGGATAAAGCAAATGAAGCAACTTAGTGTACGACACAAAAGAAGAATAGTGCAGTTACAGAGTTTAGTTGCTGGTTTGAGAAGAAGGCTATGTAGTTCAGTTTCTGATATGTTAAACAGTGAACATGTAGTTGGTTTGTTGAAGGAGCTATTCGAACTTCAGTGCAGTGCTAAAGTAAGCCATTATTCTCAGCAAATAAGGAAATTTGCCCTGACCCTACACTTTTATTCTGCCAAGGCATGGCGACAAAAATATCGCATTTCTGCGCCCGTTACTGTTTCTAATAGTTAACCACAGCATGTTTAGAAGTTTCACCGTAATATTCTGGTGGTACCTGCTCTAATTGCATTAATTTATGGGCAACAAGTAACGTTATAGTGGATGGACAGACTTATTTGAGTTGTCTTGTAGTGTTATCTACATCGAAAACTTTAGCCATATTTCGACAGAAACGTCCCTTTTTGCTGTCAGTGTACACTGAAATCACTGCTGTCTATTGCTTGTTTCAGAAAAAATAAAGCTAGTATGGGCTATTTCAGGTAAGTCAAACGCAGTTACAAGGGGGCAGGACACAGCAGACGAATGCCTTGACTAAAGAAAACATGGCGGCCAGAACTTCAATTTGCTTCAAACATGGCGGACCTATAGCCACTCTATGAAATTTTAACTCGTTGCTTTATGTTAACCGATATGAACAGTCACTTGTCACAGAGATAACGCCAACAACGTTGGAAAACAAAAGACTCGCTTCTGTGAACGAGAACGCGTTATGCAGATCCTGGTGCCTCTCGCGTCCATCTAGAAAAGGTAATGATTTTACTATTTTACATTTCTAGTATTTAGTGAGTTTAACGAAGGCGGTGTTGGCCTGATACATTCGACGGCGCCCTTTGGCTACACTGACTAAAGAATTCTTAAGAAATACCAAATTAAGGTATTTGCTCTTTCAATAGGTGATCTGTTTATACATGCTTATAGGTTATCCAAGTGTGCACAACGCGATCGCGATTCTTAAATAGATGTATTTGTTCTCTGTTTTCTATTTAGATAACCTGAAGATAACTAAATAAGGCGAAACGCGTCGTTGAAAAATAAAAAAAAGCTAAAATTGCAACCAAGACTGTTTTTAACCAATACTTCTAAAGACTGGTTTGCTGTTATGCCACATATGGACTGGAAGAATTTCTAAAACACTGACTAATTCGGCAAAGATACCCTGCTTGCAGCCAGCCGTCAGAGGTGACACACCGAGTCGCTACAACCGTTTACGCGGAGCGTCAACTTTGCAGCGATGAAAAACACACTTAGAAGCATGAAACTTGATTTGTTTTATTCAGAAAAGTCCAAATAATTTTATGATGAAAAAAAACAAAAAAATGTTAATTTTGTCATTTTCATCGTTCCGGCTCCTCTTAAGGGGGGGGGGGGGGGGTAGGACGACAAACGGGCCGACTTGGGGCAGGAGAGGCACCACAGGACATTTTAAATTCCACTGTCTATACTTTTACGAATAAATTCATATAACTTTGTCAGCATGACCAGGAAGGATTCGGGATTCACACTCGTAGCAGTGGAAGTTCAAAAACATAACAAAATAAATTTTTTTTCATGTGAAATTTCATCATTTTTTTTCGCTTACTATTGGCTACACTTGTTGCTATAGGTACATTTTTCTTCACAAGTAAGAGAGATTCTTTGATGAATTTTGCGCAGCGTACAACCAATACTTAGACACTGGACTCGCATTCGAGAGGACGACGGTTCAATCCCGCGTCCGGCCATCCTGATTTAGGTTTTCTGTGATTTCCCTAAATCGCTTCAGGCAAATGCCGGGGTGGTTCCTTTGAAAGGGCACGGCCGACTTCCTTCCCGAAACCGATGAGACCGATGACCTCGCTGTTTGGTCTCCTTCCCCAAAACAACCCCAACAAACAATTCTTACAGGTGAATATTCGGGAATCCAGCCGGATGTTTGCGTCGTTCTCGCACGATATTTCAACAGCGTGCCTCGCTGTCTTCTTCAGGTGCTACCTGAGGCTGGTCCTTTGGTCGATCGAGTCCAGTATTTATGCCTGGGAGGATTTATTATGCCGGCTGGATTCTCGAATATCCAAGATGTCAACAGATCGCCGGGAAAGCATGAAGAATTAATACTTACAGGTGTATGAAACTCTAGAATTTACCAAATCTCTTAAAAACTGTGGTAAAAATTGAGATAATCGACAACAAAATTCGATTTTTTTCTAAACATGAAGTTTAAAACGTAACAGCTTATTCATTTTTTCATAAATTAAATAGGCTCTACAGTTTAAGACACCTGTAAGTATGGTTTGTAAGCTGTGCAAAATTCATCGAACAGTCTCTTTTACTTATGAAGAAATATGTACCTATAGCAACAAATGCAGCCAATAGTAAGTGAAAAAAATGATGAAATTTCACATGTAAAAAAAATAAATTATTTTGTTATGTTTTTGAACTTCCACTGCTACGAGTGTGAATCCTGAATCCTTCCTGGTCATGCTGACAAAGTTTTATGAATTTACTTGTAAAAGTATAGACACTGGAAATTACAATGTCCTGTGGTGCCTCTCCTGCTCGAAGTCGGCCCGTTTGACGTCCTACCCCCCTTAAGAAAAGGTTTATTTAAAAAACGAAAAGTTTACGCACATCAGCTATGAGTAATTGATATTTTTTATGCTCTGTGATTAGTAAAAAAATAAAAAAGTACGTGTCACAACCGAGAGAAAGAAAAAACCGAACAACACTTATTTAGAACTGAGATATCGGTGTCGGTTTTAACCGGTCGGTAGATTTTTTCGCTTACCTAGCGTGGTGAGCCGTGTAGTGGCGTGCCGGGCGGCCGTACAGACCTCCCGTGTCCACTGGAGGGGGAGTCTGGGGTCGGCTTGACGGGAGCGCAATCATCGCAACTCGTTCATCGCCCTCATCATCGTCGTCATCATCATCAGGGCGCCCGTGGCGGAGGCAGTCCGGAGCGGCGTGGGGGAGTGGGGGACGCCGTGATTCAGACAGTTGGCAGCCCTGCCGCTCGGTCGCCGTTCTCACGGTCCTTGTCGACTCGCCGAGCCTGCGATTTGCAGCTGCTCCAGAAACCGACTGGCTCTCACTGATAACGAAGGCAGTATCCGTTTCTAACATTGCGGGTACCTATTCTCTCGCCGTTTATTTGACGCCAATTTGAAAGTCCCTAATACCTTCACAGGAAATATCTGGCAGAAATAGTAAGCAGTCAATTAGTTCCAAATTGGAAGGTTCGTGGAAACTCGTTTACCGTGGTTTCAGCGTTTGTAGAAAAGTCTTCTTCTGAAGGAAATGCTGACAACCTAAGCAAAATGGTTCAAATGTCTCTGAGCACTATGGGACTTAACTGCTGTGGTCATCAGTCCCCTAAGAACTACTTAAACCTAACTAACCTAAGGACATCACACATGTTCATGCCCGAGGCAGGATTCGAACCTGCGACAGTAGGGGTCGCGCGGTTCCAGACTGCAGAGCCTAGAACCGCTTGGCCACTTCGGCCGGCCAACCTAAGCAACTGTGAAAACATACACATACGTGTACACACACACACACACACACACACACACACACACACACACACACACACACACAATAGACGAAAAGATATACATGCAGGGTGACAATTATTGAAGTACGTAAAAGAAAAATGTAAATTACTTACAAACTACGGCGTGTGAGTAGACTTTTTGCGACATGTAAACCTCACTACAGATCCAGAATGAGACTTTCACTCTGCAGCGGAGTGTGCGCTGATATGAAACTCAGTTGGTAGAGCACTTGCCCGCGAAAGGCAAAGGTCCCGAGTTCGAGTCTCGGTCGGGCACACAGTTTTAATCTGCCAGGAAGTTTCATATCAGCGCACACTCCGCTGCAGAGTGAAAATCTCTTTCTGGAAACATCCCCCAGGCTGTGGCTAAGCCATGTCTCCGCAATATCCTTTCTTTCAGGAGTGCTAGTTCTGCAGGGTTCGCAGGAGAGCTTCTGTAAAGTTTGGAAGGTAGGAGGCGAGGTACTGGCAGAAGTAAAGCTGTGAGGACGGGGCGTGAGTCGTGCTTGGGTAGCTCAGTCGGTAGAGCACTTGCCCGCGAAAGGCAAAGGTCCCGAGTTCGAGTCTCGGTCCGGCACACAGTTTTAATCTGCCAAGAAGCGTCACTACAGATATTCGGATTGAGGTTATGACATACTCGATACGCCTGTCATCAATGGCGATGATGTGGCGCAGACGAATAGCGAAATTCTGCATGATCCCCAATGTGGGAACGTCGATCAATGGCTGTTTTCAGCTCAGCAATGGTTCCGGGATTATTGCTGTATATCTTGTCTTTAATACTGCCCCTCAGAAAGTAGTCGCATCTGTTCAGATCCGGTGAATGTGGCGCCCAATCGAGGCCCAAGCCAGTGGCCTCTGGGTACCCCAGAGTCAGAATGCGGTCCCCAAAGTGCTCACCCGGGACGTCGAACACTGTCCTGCTTTGAGGGAGGGGTCGAGCTCCGCCTTGCATGAACCATATCTTGTCGAAATCAGGGTCATTTCGGGGCTGACATCATCTTCCAAAACCTTCACGTATCTTTCGGTAGTCACCGTGCCATACGGAATATCGCGCCGATTATCGCGTGACTGGACAGTAATAGTGTAGTAATAGACGGCAAATCATCGAGTAAAACTGAAGTGATATCAGGTGTTCCCCAGGGAAGCGTTCTGGGACCTCTGCTGTTCCTGATCTATATAGATGACCTGGGTGACAATCTGAGCAGTTCTCTTAGGTTGTTCGCAGATGATGCTGTAATTTACCTCCAGTAAGGTCATCCGAAGACCAGTATCAGTTGCAAAGCGATTTAGTAAAGATTGCTGAATGGTGTGGCAGGTGGCAGTTGACGCTAAATAACGAAAAGTGTGCCTACTGAGGAACCCATCCAGATGAGAGTGGGCTGCGTCGCTAAACCAAACCATACTGCTCTTGAAACTTCCTGGCAGATTAATACTGTCTGCCCGACCGAGACTCGAACTCGGGACCTTTGCCTTTCGCGGGCAAGTGCTCTACCAACTGAGGTACCGAAGCACGACTCACGCCCCGTCCTCACAGCTTTAATTCTGCCAGTACCTCGTCTCCTACCTTCTCATACTGCTCTTACTAATTCCCATGCTGCTCCGCGGCCAACCGTGGAGTTTGAACGTTCTAACGCACTCCATTCAGAAGTTATGACGATTTTATTTCAAATATTTGAATAATTGTCACCCTGTTTACACACATGGGTTGATCAAAAGTAGCAGTACACACTTGGTGAGTGTACTGTCTGTCTTAAAATATGAGTAAAATGTCAAATAATGTTTTGTTTGATATTGCTACTAAAATGGTTCTAATGGCTCTGAGCACTATGGGACTTAACATCTATGGTCATCAGTCCCCTAGAACTTAGAACTACTTAAACCTAACTAACCTAAGGACATCACACAACACCCAGCCATCACGAGGCAGAGAAAATGCCCGACCCCGCCGGGAATCGAACCCGGGCGTGGGAAGCGAGAACGCTACCGCACGACCACGAGATGCGGGCGATATTACTACTTTTAAGAATTATGCAGTAGAGTAGGGATCAGAAGTGCAAGACAAACAACACAAAACTGACTCTTCTCAGAAAGAAGCGGCACGAGGGACCCGACATTCTGTACGTTTATCCCACGACACGTTCAAAATGGTGTACATCTACACGAAGGCAGTCACGCGCTCGAATTCTTCTGCTCGTGGAGTGTCGCAGGCCCGATTCACCTCATTCTGGACAGTTCCAGAGCCGTTTTCAGTTCGCTGCTGTAGTTTTGCCACGTTTTCAGTCGCAAATCCATACACGAGCTCATCCAAGTGGCCCCAACGGTAGAAAGGTCCATGACTTAAGATCTGCCGGCCGCTGTGGCCGAGCGGTTCTGTGGGCCTCAGTCAGGAACCACGCGACCGCTACCGTCGCAGGTTCAAATCCTGCCTCGGGCATGGATGTGTGTGATGTCCTTAGGTTAGTTAGGTTTAAGTAGTTCTAAGTTCTAGGCGACTGATGACCTAAGAAGTCCCATAGTGCTGTGAGCCATTTGAACCATTTTTTTTAACCTCGTACTAAAAACAACAGCATGGGCACATAGCCCTTATTTAGTTTCAGAACAGGTGGCATGTAGCACCTGGCGCATTCTGGTGTCAATGTTTTAAACCACTTCCACACTGATTACTAGATAGCCCGGTTTTTACTGACGAAGGTTGGGCACCTAGCCCATATTTTGACAATAAAACGATTTTTTTAAAATTACAATGAACACCCTTAGCTGCGTACAGGCGTTGACATACGTCAACGGGGACAGATGAAAATGTGTGCCCCGACCGGGACTCGAACCCGGGATCTCCTGCCTACATGGCAGACGCTCCATCCATCTTTTTTTTAATTTTTTAAAAATCTCATTTTGTTCGCTTTTGTTCGTTGCATCTGCTCGGGGCGGACATTGTTTTTTTTTTTTTTTTTTTTTTTTTTCAGAGGGCAACTGACCCTCTGACCGAACACGCTGAGCTACCGTGCCGGCATCCATCTGAGCCACCGAGGACACAGAGGATAGCGCGACTGCAGGGATTTATCTCTGGCACGCTTCCCGCGAAACCCACATTCTCAACGTATTGTCCCGCACTACATTTTGTTTTTGCCACTGAGACCGCATTTTATAATTAGTCGATAGTTATTTCTTCTGAAACAGCAAAGAGCCGCGTGCAACTAGTACAAAATATTATCCAGCATTGACGGACGACACCGGCAAACCCTCGGCAATATGTCGACAACTGTCAGCAACATCAGCAATATTGCCCGGCCATACCACAAGAGCCGACCGGTGTGGCCGAGCTGTTCTAGGCGTTAGGTTTAAGTAGTTCTAAGTTCTAGGGGACTGATGACCTCACATGTTAAGTCACATAGTGCTCAGAGCCATTTGAACCATTTCTGAACTTGGCGATCTAGAGATCTGTCGAGCCAAACCCCTGGTCCTACGCGACCTGTCCACCTACACGGGAAAAATAAAACTGAGACTCTCTCTTGCGTGCTGACTCCAATGTGCCGAGTCCGCAGCTCGTAGTCTCGCGGTCGCGTTCTCGCTTCCCCAGCGTGGTGTCCCGGGTTCGATTATTTCCGGCGGGTCAGGGATTTTGACCTGCCCCGAGATGACTGGCTATATGTGTTTCATCATCATTCATGCGAGATTGGGCTGAGCTATGGTTGCGAATTTGTACAGGCGCTGATAACCGCGCAATTGAGCGCCCCAGTAACCAAACGACGTCGTCGTCGTCGTCGTCATCATCATCAAATGTACAGAGGCAGCTACGAGTAAGCAACACCAGACTCTTTTCAGGCAAACACGACACACCAAAAGCCTTGACTAGTCCACGGTGTAACGCCTAACTGACGTTACGTTAAGCATCATAACTCGGAAATAGAGCAACATCAGACAAAACATTAACATTTTACTCTTATTTTGATCCATACATCACAGCGACGAAGTGTGTACAGTTACTTCTGAATCACCCTATATCATCATATACCTCGTTACGAATACAGAGCCCGCATCTCGTGGTCGTGCGGCAGCGTTCTCGCTTCCCACGCCCGGGTTCCCGGGTTCGATTCCCGGCGGGGTCAGGGATTTTCTCTGCCTCGTGATGGCTGGGTGTTGTGTGATGTCCTTAGGTTAGTTAGGTTTAAGTAGTTCTAAGTTCTAGGGGACTGATGACCATAGCTGTTAAGTCCCATAGTGCTCAGAGCCACGAATACAGGAACAAAATTTATTCAGACTGACTGGATTACTTGCTGCGGCAGAACTGCGTTAAAATACAGCGAAAGGCACCAGTCTAATATAAAATTTCATCTCGACATGCTCGACACGGTGGTTGCAATATGGTATTGCCTCATCGATATACAGCTAGCGTAGGAAAGCTTCTGGCAACACAGGGGACGAATAGTGTGAGCGGTAGCGAATAAGACTCTATCACGCTAAACTTCCTACAAGCGTTAGCATTAAAATTATGACATTAAAAACAAGCTCGTGTGTAGCTGTGAACATATTTGAAAATTAATGAAACGGTGATGGTGATGATGAGGTGCCATACTCCGAGGAGCGTAGGGGACGATGCAGGAGACCCGCACCGCCCTACTGGGCAAGGTCGTAGCGGAGGTGGTTTGGCCATTGCCTTCCTCCGATCGTAATGGGGATGAATGATGGTGATGAAGACGACACAACACCCAGTCACCTCGAGGCAGGAAAATTGCCTGACCCTGCCGGGAATCGAACCCGGGACCCCATGCGCGGGAAGCGAGAACACTACCGCAAGACCACGAACTTTGGACAATAATACAGTAACAAATAATATGTTACCATCTACAAAAAAAGTCATTGTGGTAAAAATAGATTGCATAAAACTGTGAATTGTGCAAATAGAAACAATTGCAAAAAGAACCAGGGCGGAGAATGGAAGGGAAGGGGGGAGGGTGAAAGGGGAGAGAAAAAGGGGAGATGGAAAGAGATGGTGATGGATGGAGGGCGGAGGGAGGAAATGGTCAATCGTGTATGACTCTCAAATACAACGTCTCTAAGAAAACTACGAACCTCAGACCTCTATAAGCATATGTTACGTCATAACAAAGAAGAAATACGCATTTACAGGCGAAGAAAATGACTTATCCTATAGTCATATGGAAGATCGAGCCATTTCACTGCTACTTTAACGAAAGCAGGGATGTGAAACCATCTAGAAAATTTACGTGTTTTAGTTGCACCTGCTCCTTTCAACTGGATCTATCTTTGTGAGTAAAATCACTGAAAAGCTCCAATTCTTCTAGCAGGTAAAGCCTGGAACCTTTACTTTCGATGTGCGGAAGTTCTGCGTCTCGTGGTCCGCGTGGTGTGTAATGGAGAAGCAGCAAGTGGTCAGCAAGAGTGGAACTGTACACATTTTCCCACCTTCACTTAGCAGGAGCTCTTTACATCTTACTTTAAACGGTCTACCCATCTCGTTACATGTAGTTTTATAAACACCACAGTTTTTCTGACAGAATAGGTTCATTTTTGTTTCAGGCTGTTGTCTGCAGAGATATGTGACTGACGCCTTTCGGCTGTATTTTAACGAACCTCTGCCACAACATCTATCCCAGTAAATTTGAATAAGTTTTTGTTTTTGCACTCCTATCGAGATTTTATATATATATATATATATATATATATATATATATATATATACACACACACACACACACACACACACACACACACACACACATATATATATATATAGAGGGGACACCTTGAATCCTGCGGGACTGTCCATAAATACGTAAAGCCGTCGGCACACGGACGGTGCATCCGAACGTTGAGCGTTGAGCGTGCCGAGTTTCTGACGTCACAGCGTGGAATAGCACGTTCAGGAGTCTTTCCGAACGTGCAGGGCAATATCTAGCATGCCAGATATTCTGAGCGTGCGTCTGAGCGTTGACCAATGAGATGGCACAACGCCACCTACGTCACACGCACGCCGTCTCCCTTCAGTACAGAGTTGTGAGGCGCCATATTGGCATTCATTTCAAGACTACATGTATATAATTATGCCGTTTTTGAGCACCAGCAAAGTGAGAATCACTGGAAAACCCGTTGTTAAATGTGTGATTCGTTCCAATAAAATAATGAAACGCATAATATTCGTGGCAAAAGAATTATTGTAAGTTGCATATTATGAGAGTTGCCTATTTGAAGGCAACGACACACTGAAGATCCACCCAAAGCGCATTGTTTCAGTTAGTAACATATCTACGATTAAGGTTTTCAGCAAGTTCTAAGATACTAAGATTAAGATCTAAAGTATTGATATCGGTTTAGCGTAATGAGTAGCGGCACTGGCCAACACGCAGTAATTTTGTTGGGACGGTGGTTCGCGTCTTGACACAACCAAATTTTTCCTAACATTCGCGTTTTTATTAGGTTCTGATAGTTTATTGTTAGTTTAATATAAGTATGTACTATAATATTTGATGTTATGTAAATAGAAGTTCACCTTTTTTTGAGGGGTGACTTTGTTCGATTGGCTTAATCTAAAGGACAGCTTGCGCTACTTGTATAAAGATATTTTCCTCCTTTTTCTTTTACGCTTCATAAGTCACATGTTGCAAAGATTCTGCTACGGGTTAGGAGCAGTTATGAAGTAAGGCTGACCTTGGAGTTATACTAAAATGTGGGAATGATGAAATAATGTTTATCTTATGCGGAGAATTATTCCAAATTTGTAACGCACTGTTTGTAATGGAACTTTAATAAGCCTGTGTGCTTATTGATTGGACATGGTACTTTCCTTTTCGTGGACGATGGAGGAAATGTGCGTTTTAATAGAGCTAACGTGGGAATTTTACGCGCGCCCGTTGAGTAAACAGTGCGATTTACGAACTAGAAACATCCCTCAACTGCCGCTGGAGTGCGTTGCTATCGCGTATACCACGTTGGGGCCCACGTACCGTGTGCACAAGTCGCATCGTTCCTGAGCGTTCAGCAGCACGTTGAACTGGCCACGCTCAACGTTGACGTTCGACAGCACGGTCCGTGTGCCGACGGCTTAAGAGTACGAGGCTGTGGAGATCTCTTCTGAACAGCACGTTACAAGGCATCCCAGATACACTCAATAATGTTAATGTCTGGGGAGTTTAGTGGCCAGCGGAATTGTTTAAACTCAGAAGTGTGTTTCTGGAGCCACTCTGTAGCATTTCTAGACGTGTGGGGTGTCGCATTGTCCTGCTGAAATTTCCCAAGTCCGTCGGAATGCACAATGGACACGAATGGATCCAGGTGATCAGACACGATACTTACGTACGTGTGACCTGTCAGAGTCGTATCTAGACGTATCAGGGGTCCCATATCGCTCCAACTGCACACGCCCCACACCATTCCAGAGCCCCAACCAGCTTGAACAGTCCCCTGCTGACATGTAGGGTCTATGCATTCGTGAGGTTATCTCCATACCCGTACACATCATCCGCTCGATACAATTTGAATTGAGACTCGTCCGACCAGGCAGTACGTTTGCAGTCAACAGTCCAATGTCGGTGTCGACGGGCCCATGCGAGGCGTAAAGCCTTATGTCGTGCTGTCATCAAGGTTGACGATAAGCACGAAACCGAGAAAAACCTTAGAAAAGGTGTGAAATTAGTACGAAGCGTTTCGGAATTTATCCACCTTCGATGAGCGATTACTGCACGTACATGTCACGTTTCAACTTGTTTGTCAAATGCAATATCTACGTACACTTGTTGCAGCTAACGGTGGTTAACTGGAAGGCCAGTAATCAATGAGCAGTTTAGGATAACATTTTAAATTCTGTAAATAACTGTACGAAAAATACTGGAGATCAAATTTTTGTTTCCCTGGAACCCATTAATACGCGACGTGCAAAAAGGAACATGCTGATTCTAGCTTCTGTAAAAATCTCGAAAGGAGGATATAAGATGAACATCATCAACAGAAGCAAAACACAGATAATGGAACGTACTCGAATTAAATCAGGTGATGCTCAGGGAGTTACGTTAGAAAACGATACATAAATTAGTAGCTGAGTTTTGTTATTCGGATTTGTAAGAAAATTAGTACAGTTTTCAGTTGGAATAGTCGCGCACACTGTATATGTAGTAGTACGTGATTCATTACACTGACGGATGCAATCAACAAGTATCGCGTAATACACTAGGGTGTTTCAAAAAGACCGGTATATTTGAAACGGCAATAAAAACTAAACGAGCAGCGATAGAAATACACCGTTTGTTGCAATATGCTTGGGACAACAGTACATTTTCAGGCAGACAAACTTTCGAAATTACAGTAGTTACAATTTTCAACAACAGATGGCGCTGCGGTCTGGGAAACTCTGTAGTACGATATTTTCCACATATCCACCATGCGTAGCAATAATATGGCGTAGTCTCTGGATGAAATTACCCGAAACCTTTGACGACGTGTCTGGCGGAATGGCTTCACATGCAGATGAGATGTACTGCTTCAGCTGTTCAATTGTTTCTGGATTCTGGCGGTACACCTGGTCTTTCAAGTGTCCCCACAGAAAGAAGTCACAGGGGTTCATGTCTGGCGAATAGGGAGGCCAATCCACGCCGCCTCCTGTATGTTTCGGATAGCCCAAAGCAATCACACGATCATCGAAATATTCATTCAGGAAATTAAAGACGTCGGCCGTGCGATGTGGCCGGGCACCATCTTGCATAAACCACGAGGTGTTCGCAGTGTCCGCTAAGGCAGTTTGTACCGCCACAAATTCACGAAGAATGTCCAGATAGCGTGATGCAGTAATCGTTTCGGATCTGAAAAATGGGCCAATGATTCATTTGGAAGAAATGGCGGCCCAGACCAGTACTTTTTGAGGCTGCAGGGACGATGTGGGACTGCAACATGGGGCTTTTCGGTTCCCCATATGCGCCAGTTCTGTTTATTGACGAAGCCGTCCAGGTAAAAATAAGCTTCGTCAGTAAACCAAATGCTGCCCACATGCATATCGCCGTCATCAATCCTGTGCACTATATCGTTAGCGAATGTCTCTCGTGCAGCAATGGTAGCGGCGCTGAGGGGTTGCCGCGTTTGAATTTTGTATGGATAGAGGTGTAAACTCTGGCGCATGAGACGATACGTGGACGTTGGCGTCATTTGGACCGCAGCTGCAACACGGCGAACGGAAACCTGAGGCCGCTGTTGGATCACCTGCTGCACTAGCTGCGCATTGCCCTCTGTGGTTGCCGTACGCGGTCGCCCTACCTTTCCGGCACGTTCATCCGTCACGTTCCCAGTCCGTTGAAATTTGCAAACAGATCCTTTATTGTATCGCTTTTCGGTCCTTTGGTTACATTAAACCTCCGTTGAAAACTTCGTCTTGTTGCAACAACACTGTGTTCTAGGCGGTGGAATTCCAACACCAGAAAAATCCTCTGTTCTAAGGAATAAACCATGTTGTCTACAGCACACTTGCACGTTGTGAACAGCACACGCTTACAGCAGAAAGACGACGTACAGAATGGCGCACCCACAGACTGCGTTGTCTTCTATATCTTTCACATCACTTGCAGCGCCATCTGTTGTTGAAAATTGTAACTACTGTAATTTCGAAACTTTGTCCGCCTGAAAATGTGCTGTTGTCCCAAGCATATTGCAACAAACGGTGTATTTCTATCGCTGCTCGTTTAGTTTTTATTGGCGTTTCAAATATACCGGTCATTTTTGAAACACCCTGTAACAAGACGTCAACCACTCAGGTGGCAGAGACTGGAACTCGACATGAAGGCAGTGTGTGTGTGGGGGGGGGGGGGGGGAGGGGGGGTGTTCGTTGGTTGGTTGGTTGGTTGATCTGATTGGAGGAGACCAAACAGCGAGGTCATGGGTCTCATAGGACTAGGGAAGGATGGGGAAGGAAGTCGGCCGTGGCCTTTCAAAGGAACGATCCCAGCATTTGCTTGAACGGATTTAGGGAAATCAAGGAAAACCTAAGTCAGGATTCAGGATGCACGGACGTGCGTTTCGACCGCCGTTCTCCCAAATGCGAGTCCATTGCGCCGCCTCGCTCGGTGTTGGTGCGTGTGCGTCTTTCCTGCAGATGGGAAACAAACACCATTAGAGCGTGTTGTATACATAAACCACGATTGTGACAGAGCCACGAGGAAAACAGTTATCACGTGATGAAAAAAGGGAAAATCGGTGCGTAGAAGGAAATGGGACTTCGTAATTGTCAAATCTCCAAGAAGCGGAACCGTTCAAGTCCAGTGATTTATAACTGCGTTAGAAGGAGCGCTCGGTATGGGCAGAACGGAAAATATGGGCAAAATACGAGGGTTATTCCAAAAGTAAGGTCCGATTGATTGCCAAATTGAAACCACAGTGAACATCAGAAATGTTTTACTTGTAACAATTAGCTACACCTTTCAGCTACTTCTCTACGTAGTCGCCGTTCTGACTTAGACTTTTGTCATAGCGTTGTACCAACTTTGCAATAGCCTCATCATAGAAGGCAGCCGCCAGTGCTTTCCGCCAATTCTCCACGCTGGCCTACACCTCGTTGTCTGTGTCAAAATGTTGTCTTCAAAGACAGCGGTTCATGTGACCAGAGATGAAACTCAGGGGGAGACAATTGCGGACTGTATTGTGGGTAATCTAACATTTCCATTTGAAAACGATGCAGGAGCATCTTCATTGCCCCTGCAGAATGCGGCTGAGAATTGTCGTGAAGACGAAACAGCACGACAGTTATGTAATGTTGGCTGCATAGCTTCAGGCGAAATTTCTCACCAGGCCCTCGTACATGGCGGCAGACACTATTTTCTAGACATCTTTACGCACTCACTGCGAGCTCAGAAATGAGAAGAGCGACGTGATGCTAACTGGGGTTATACTAGAGACACTACCCAACACATTTGTGCAAAGCTTTATCGGATTTTCATAGTCGTTTCCATTTCGCGACCGATCGGACCTTACTTTTGGAATAACCCTCGTAGAAAATTCTGAGAGTCACTGAAACGGTTACTTTTACTCAAAGCAAAGGCCACAAACCGTTATTACTGTCAACTTGTTGGTGATTTACAGTTGCCAGTAACTGTACGGCAGATTGCATCAAATGAAAACATCTTGCACTCAAGAAAGGACTGCAGAAATCTGCTCTAACAACCAAATACAAACAGGCTGGAGTGGAGTTTGCTGAAAAACGAATGTCATGTATTTAAGAATGGAATAAAGTAATCTTCAGTGTTGAGAAGAAGTTTAATTTAGATGGTACGTATGGATGTGAGTATGATTTGCGTGATCTGAGAACAAAGCAGAGATAAGAATGAGCATAAATTTTGGTGTTGGAAGTGTTACGGTTTGGGCAGCATTCTGTACTGAAGGTAAATCACGTACAACTTGGGTGACCGCGAGAATGAACTCTAACTTATACAGTGAGATGCTAAAAACAGAATTGGTTGCAATGTATGAGGATGTAGGGGACGAAAGGCTAATGTGTTTAACTAGAGAACCGGTATGTGCATGTTTGCTACAACTACACTCCTGGAAATGGAAAACAGAACACATTGACACCGGTGTGTCATACCCACCATACTTGCTCCGGACACTGCGAGAGGGCTGTACAAGCAATGATCACACGCACGGCACAGCGGACACACCAGGAACCGCGGTGTTGGCCGTCGAATGGCGCTAGCTGCGCAGCATTTGTGCACCGCCGCCGTCAGTGTCAGCCAGTTTGCCGTGGCATACGGAGCTCCATCGCAGTCTTTAACACTGGTAGCATCCCGCGACAGCGTGGACGTGAACCGTATGTGCAGTTGACGGACTTTGAGCGAGGGCGTATAGTGGGCATGCGGGAGGCCGGGTGGACGTACCGCCGAATTGCTGAACACGTGGGGCGTGAGGTCTCCACAGTACATCGATGTTGTCGCCAGTGGTCGGTGGAAGGTGCACGTGCCCTTTGACCTGGGACCGGACCGCAGCGACGCACGGATGCACGCCAAGACCGTAGGATCCTACGCAGTGCCGTAGGGGACCGCACCGCCACTTCCCAGCAAATTAGGGACACTGTTGCTCCTGGGGTATCGGCGAGGACCATTCGCAACCGTCTCCATGAATCTGGGCTACGGTCCCGCACACCGTTAGGCCGTCTTCCGCTCACGCCCCAACATCGTGCAGCCCGCCTCCAGTGGTGTCGCGACAGGCGTGAATGGAGGGACGAATGGAGACGTGTCGTCTTCAGCGATGAGAGTCGCTTCTGCCTTGGTGCCAATGATGGTCGTATGCGTGTTTGGCGCCGTGCAGGTGAGCGCCACAATCAGGACTGCATACGACTGAGGCACACAGGGCCAACACCCGGCATCATGGTGTGGGGAGCGATCTCCTACACGGGCCGTACACCACTGGTGATCGTCGAGGGGACACTGAATAGTGCACGGTACATCCAAACCGTCATCGAACCCATCGTTCGACCATTCCTAGACCGGCAAGGGAACTTGCTGTTCCAACAGGACAATGCACGTCCGCATTTATCCCGTGCCACCCAACGTGCTCTAGAAGGTGTAAGTCAACTACCCTGGCCAGCAAGATCTCCGGATCTGTCCCCCATTGAGCATGTTTGGGACTGGATGAAGCGTCGTCTCACGCGGTCTGCACGTCCAGCACGAACGCTGGTCCAACTGAGGCGCCAGGTGGAAATGGCATGGCAAGCCGTTCCACAGGACTACGTCCAGCATCTGTACGATCGTCTCCATGGGAGAATAGCAGCCTGCATTGCTGCGAAAGGTGGATACACACTGTACTAGTGCCGACATTGTGCATGCTCTGTTGGCTGTGTCTATGTGCCTGTGGTTCTGTCAGTGTGATCATGTGATGTATCTGACCCCAGGAATGTGTCAATAAAGTTTCCCCTTCCTGGGACAATGAATTCACGGTGTTGTTATTTCAATTTCCAGGAGTGTAGAAAGTGGTTTGAAGACAGACTGCACGTAGCCCGGATCTGAACTCAGTGGAAAACTTACGGGGAATACTTGCAAGGCGTCATTGTCGCAATGGAAGGCGATTTGAGGCCTCGTGAGAACTGGCAAGAGCGATACGGGAAGAGTGGGCGACTATTCCACTGCAACAACTACGTACACAAACAAAATGAATGCTGAAGAGAATCTTTGAGGTAATAGGAATAATGGGGGTTGGACAAAATACTACCAGTGCAATAACGCAACATGGCAGTCAGCGCCATAACATTAACTTCCATCCAGGAAATGCAAATGCCTTATTTTATTACTCATGTTATGAAAGGAACTTCATTATTAGCTGCTGGTAAACGTTTCGGGATATGAGGTCGTGGTCGACAAAATTCCTCAATTCCTGACGTTTCGTCCAGGACTGCGCTGGACATCCCTAGAGGAGCTCCTCCGCTGATTCTTGCCGACCCTTAGTCATTTTCGCCTCGCTCTGTATGCGAGTGGAATGGAACGCGAAATGACAAAGAGTGGTACAAGGTACCCTGCGCCACGCACCTTTCGGTTTCTTGCGGAGTGTCTGTGTAGATGCAGATGTAATGCTAGTCAAAGCCGTAAGCAAGTTTACTTCCATATCTGCTTAAACTGGCTTCTCCGACCCTAGGTTCCATATGTCAGATTGTGCAGTGGAGCATTCTCTGTGTCTTATTCGGTTGTTCCTATGTGATACATGTCGCTGATGTTCCACTTGTCGCAGCCATCGTGGATTTTCCGTTGCCCAATAGTGCATATTATGCCTGTTGACGTTACCGCTGTTGGTGAATGACGCTTCGTCGCTAAATAGAAATAAGCATCAAACGAAAAAACTGCAAAGAACGAAACTCGTCTAGCTTGAAGGGGGAAACCAGATGGCGCTATGGTTGGCCCGCTAGACGGCGCTGCCATAGGTCAAACGGATATCAACTGCGTTTTTTAAAACAGGAACCCCAATTTTTATTACATTTTCGTGCAGTACGTAAAGAAATGATTGTTTTAGTTGCACCACTTTTTTCCCCTTTGTGACAGATGGCGCTGTAATAGTCACAAACATATGGCTCACAATTTAAGACGAACAGTTGGTAACAGGTAGTTTTTTTTAAAATTAAAGTACAGAACGCAGGTACGTTTGTACATTTTATTTCGGTTGTTCCTATGTGATAGATGTACCTTTGTGAACTTATCATTTCTGAGAACGCATGCTGCTACAGCGTGATTACCTGTAAATACTACGTTAATGCAATAAATGCTCAAAATTATGTCCGTCAACCTCAATGCATTTGGCAATACGTGTAACGACATTCCTCTCAACAGCGATTAGTACGCCTTCCGTAATGTTGGCACATGAACTGACAACGCGCTGACGCATGTTGTCAGGCGTTGTCGGTGGATCACGATAGCAAATATCATCAAACTTTCCCCCACAGAAACAAATCCGGGAACGTCAGATCTGGTGAACGTGCGGGCCACGGTATGGTGCTTCGACGACCAATCCACCTGTGACGAAACATGCTATCCAATGCTGCTTCAACCGCACACGAGCTATGTGTCGGACATCCATCATGTTGGAAGTACATCGCCATTCTTTCATGCAGTGAAACATCCTGTAGTAACATCGGTAGAACATTACGTAGGAAATCAGAATACATTGCACCATTTAGATTGCCATCCATAAAATGGGGGCCAATTATCCTTCCTCCCATAATGCCGCACCATACATTAACCCGCCAAGGTCGCTGATGTTCCACTTGTCGCAGCCATCGTGGATTTTCGGTTGCCCAATAGTGCATATTATGCCTGTTAACGTTACCGCTGTTGGTGAATGACGCTTCGTCGCTAAATAGAACGCGTGCAAAAAATCTGTCATCGTCCCGTAATTTCTCTTGTGCCCAGTGGCAGAACTATACACGACGTTCAAAGTCGTCGCCATGCAATTCCTGGTGCACAGAAATATGGTACGGGTGCCATCGATGTTGATGTAGCATTCTCAACACCGACGTTTTTGAGATTCCCGGTTCTCGGGCAATTTGTGTGCTGCTGATGTGCGGATTAGCTGCGACAGCAGCTAAAACACCTACCTGGGCATCATCATTTGTTGCAGGTCGTGGTTGACGTTTCACATGTGGCTGAACACATGCTGTTTCCTTAAATAACGTAACTGCCCGGCGAACGGTCCGGACACTTGGATGATGTCGTCCAGGATACCGAGCAGCATACATAGCACACGCCCGTTGGACTTTTTGATCACAATAGCCATACATCAACACGATATCGACCTTTTCCGCAATTGGTAAACGGTCCATTTTAACTCGGGTAATGTATCACGGAGCAAATACCGTTCGCCGGCCGCGGTGGTCTCGCGGTTCTAGGCGCGCAGTCCGGAACCGTGCGACTGCTACGGTCGCAGGTTCGAATCCTGCCTCGGGCATGGATGTATGTGATGTCCTTAGGTTAGTTAGGTTTAAGTAGTTCTAAGTTCTAGGGGACTGATAACCACAGCAGTTGAGTCCCATAGTGCTCAGAGCCATCCATTCGCACTAGCGGAATGTTACGTGATACCACGTACTTACACGTTTGTGACTATTACAACGCCATCTATCACAAAGCGAAAAAAGTGGTCCAACTAATTCATATTTCTTTACGCACTACACGAAAATGTAATAGAAAATGGGGGTTCCTATTTAAAAAACCGCAGTTGATATGCGTTTGACCTATGGCAGCGCTATCTAGCGGGTCGACCATAGCGCCATCTGGTTTCCCCCTTAAAGCTAGACGAGATTCGTTCTTTGTAGTTTTTTCGTTTGACGCTTACTTCGTGAGATATTTGGCCCGGTCGCTATCAATGGACCACCCTGTATACATATAAGACATCAACAATCATGATGGAATTACGTAGTTTTATAGAATGAAGGCTTTCACGACCAGATGACTTAGCTTTTGGTAAAACTTTCGGGATGTGAGGTCGTGCTCCAAGAAACTCTTCTGTTCGTGACGTTTCGTCCAGGACTCCGCTGGACATCCTCAGAGGAGCTCATCCGCTGAGTCTTGCCGACGCTTAGTCATTTGTGCCTCGCTTTGTTGCGAGTGGAACGGGAGGGGAAATAACAAGTATTGGTACAAGGTACGCTGCGCCACGCACCTTTCGGTTGCTTGCGTAGTGTCTGTGTAGATGTAATGCTGGTAAAAGCCGTAAGCAAGTTTACTTCCATGTCTGCTTAAACTGGCTTCTCCGACCGTAGCTTGCCTGTTGTTCAGTGGAGCATTCTCTGTGTCCTGTTACATTTTCGCACACTCTTGCGGATACATCGCTTATACACATTTACAGGCACCGGCACCTATAACTTTGACGCTTTGTAGAATCATTGAATGACCTTTCCAGATATGGGATCCAACGTAAAACTTGATCTACTAAGTCCCCTCTACAACCGCTAGAAGTCTTTAACTTGAATTGTGAAACGCCCTGCAGCTACACTCCTGGAAATTGAAATAAGAACACCGTGAATTCATTGTCCCAGGAAGGGGAAACTTTATTGACACATTCCTGGGGTCAGATACATCACATGATCACACTGACAGAACCACAGGCACATAGACACAGCCAACAGAGCATGCACAATGTCGGCACTAGTACAGTGTATATCCACCTTTCGCAGCAATGCAGGCTGCTATTCTCCCATGGAGACGATCGTACAGATGCTGGATGTAGTCCTGTGGAACGGCTTGCCATGCCATTTCCACCTGGCGCCTCAGTTGGACCAGCGTTCGTGCTGGACGTGCAGACCGCGTGAGACGACGCTTCATCCAGTCCCAAACATGCTCAATGGGGGACAGATCCGGAGATCTTGCTGGCCAGGGTAGTTGACTTACACCTTCTAGAGCACGTTGGGTGGCACGGGATACATGCGGACGTGCATTGTCCTGTTGGAACAGCAAGTTCCCTTGCCGGTCTAGGAATGGTAGAACGATGGGTTCTATGACAGTTTGGATGTACCGTGCACTATTCAGTGTCCCCTCGACGATCACCAGTGGTGTACGGCCAGTGTAGGAGATCGCTCCCCACACCATGATGCCGGGTGTTGGCCCTGTGTGCCTCGGTCGTATGCAGTCCTGATTGTGGCGCTCACCTGCACGGCGCCAAACACGCATACGACCATCATTGGCACCAAGGCAGAAGCGACTCTCATCGCTGAAGACGACACGTCTCCATTCGTCCCTCCATTCACGCCTGCCGCGACACCACTGGAGGCGGGCTGCACGATGTTGGGGCGTGAGCGGAAGACGGCCTAACGGTGTGCGGGACCGTAGCCCAGCTTCATGGAGACGGTTGCGAATGGTCCTCGCCGATACCCCAGGAGCAACAGTGTCCCTAATTTGCTGGGAAGTGGCGGTGCGGTCCCCTACGGCACTGCGTAGGATCCTACGGTCTTGGCGTGCATCCGTGCGTCGCTGCGGTCCGGTCCCAGGTCGACGGGCACGTGCACCTTCCGCCGACCACTGGCGACAACATCGATGTAGTGTGGAGACCTCACGCCCCACGTGTTGACCAATTCGGCGGTACGTCCACCCGGCCTCCCTCGTGCCCACTATACGCCCTCGCTCAAAGTCCGTCAACTGCACATACGGTTCACGTCCACGCTGTCGCGGCATGCTACCAGTGTTAAAGACTGCGATGGAGCTCCGTATGCCACGGCAAACTGGCTGACACTGACGGCGGCGGTGCACAAATGCTGGGCAGCTAGCGCCATTCGACGGCCAACACCGCGGTTCCTGGTGTGTCCGCTGTGCCGTGCGTGTGATCATTGCTTGTACAGCCCTCTCGCAGTGTCCGGAGCAAGTATGGTGGGTCTGACACACCGGTGTCAATGTGTTCTTTTTTCCATTTCCAGGAGTGTATTAGAAAGTTTTATAGATTTGCGGAACTGGGTTTAAAAAACGTAGAGTGGTGGCTGGAGCATGTCTCCTGTGTAAGCGGGAGGGGGGGGGAGGAGGAGGAGGAGAGGGGGGTATGGGGAGGAGGGGGGGGGGGGAGGAAGGAACGAGTGATGTATCCGTAACGCGACGTCGGGGTTTGCGGGACGCGGGGTTGGACACACGCAGAAGCGCCGGCGGCCGGAAATAGCAGAGCGGATTGACGGGATATGAGGCCAGCGGGTGCCTGCTGGAGCTGGAGCACGTCGCGGAGTGGCTGCCGTGTCTGGACAGCCGAGTCCCGTCCCTCCGGCGCCGGGATCCGAAAGCAACGACGACTGTTCCACTGGCCGAGGTGCGGCTGGCTCCACGTCGGTAGCAAGTGCGCAATTAAAACCAGTCACTCGTTAAAACTTTGAACATAGCTCCTAAGGTTCAGTGACCGTGTCAGAATAATATTGGAACAAATAAGCCCTCGGTCACAAATATTAAGTCAAAATTGACCACGTTTCGACGCGTCGTCTTCAGAATTAGACTAACTGTTCTAAAACGTTTAAGGTATATAGTACATTAATAAAGTTTGCACTGACTGGAAGATGCAGTACTTACAAGTCACTTATTAAAAAAGATCCGAGCCGGAAAGGCGACGTGCTGAACAGTTGGGAGATGGCGAGCCGCTAAGGGCTGCAACGAGACAGTTAGTCTAATTCTGAAGACGACGCTCATAGTAGCGTCGAAACCAGGTCAATTTTGACTTAAATATTTGTGACCGAGGGCTTATTTGTTCCAATACCAGTCACTCGTTGTTTAAAATTCGGGACCGAAATGGGGTACAACCGGATACCTTAACATATATGTCATATAAAGTACTTTCAGTGATCAGTACGTTTGCAAATTAAGGTTAAAAAAAATTGTTCAAATGGCTCTGACCACTATGGGACTTAACTTCTGAGGTCATCAGACCCCTAGAACGTAGAACTACTTGTACCTAACTAAGCTAAGGACATCACACACATCCATGCCCGAGGCAGCATTCGAACCTGCGACCGTAGCGGTCGCGCGGTTCCAGACTCTAGCGCCTAGAACCGCTCCGCCACCCCGGCCGGCCAAATTATGGTTCTTCAGGTCTGTTTATATACTCAATAACGTGATACTAGTCCCCTTTCGCTTAGTTGTACTGAAATGCAGGAGGATCGGCAACGAATTGACGCATGGTGCAGGGAATGGCAATTGAATCTCAATGTAGACAAGTGTAATGTGCTGCAAATACATACAAAGAAAGATCTATCATTTAGCTACAATATAGCAGGTCTGCAACTGGAAGCAGTTAATTCCATAAATTATCTGGGAGTACGCATTAGGAGTGATTTAAAATGGAATGATCATATGAAGTTGATCGTCGGTAAAGCAGATGCCAGACTGAGATTCATTGGAAGAATCCTAAGGAAATGCAATCCGAAAACAAAGGAAGTAGGTTACAGTACGCTTGTTCGCCCACTGCTTGAATACTGCTCAGCAATGTGGGATCCGTACCAGATAGGGTTGATAGAAGAGACAGAGAAGATCCAACGGAGAGCAGCACGCTTCATTACAGGATCATTTAGTAATCGCGAAAGCGTTACGGAGATGATAGATAAACTCCAGTGGAAGACTCTGCAGGACAGACGCTCAGTAGCTCCGTACGGGCTTTTGTTGAAGTTTTGAGAACATACCTTCACTGAGGAGTCAAGCAGTGTATTGCTCGCTCCTACGTATATCTCGCGAAGAGACCATGAGGATAAAATCAGAGAGATTAGAGCCCACACAGAGGCATACCGACAATCTTTCTTTCCACGAACAATACGAGATACCTGTCAGGACTTACAACAGAAATCATGAGAAAGTACTTGCGCAGCAGTTCATCGTAGGTCGCTGGAGCGACGAAGGACTAGCGACTGGAAAATAGTGCGAGTATTCCCGTTTTGAAGAAAGGTTGTAGGAAAGAGACACACAATTATACGCCTGATGTGTTGGTAAATGTGCCAACACCTTGTAGATAGAGGAGGCCGAAATCTAACGCAGACGGGCGTGAATTCTGGAACAGGATAAGTAGTGAAAGCTAATAAGAAAAGTATGCAGCTCCTCGAATACTTAACTTTTAATTATCCTTGTTGGTTTACAACGTTCTTGATGAGACATTTCATACGATAACTATCAAACTATGTAAGGCTAATAGCGCCTTGCTAGGTCGTAGCCATGGACCTAGCTGAAGGCTATTCTAACTGTCTCTCGGCAAATGAGAGAAGGCTTCGTCAGTGTAGTCGCTAGCAAAGTCGTCGTACAACTGGGGCGAGTGCTAGTCCGTATCTCGAGACCTGCCGTGTGGTGGCGCTCGGTCTGCTATCACTGACAGTGGCGACACGCGGGTCCGACATGTACTAATGGACCGCGGCCGATTTAAAGGCTGCCACCTAGCAAGTGTGGTGTCTGGCGGTGACACCACAACGCCTATATCTCTGACGGCAATCTCTGTAGAACTATGTAACATTTTGTATGCTGCTTACAGTTTATTGCGCAGTTCGAGAACGGACGTCTCTTCCTTAAAACTCATTAATTCTTCAAAACAGATCTTTCGAAACTTAGCTCGTTCTGTTCCTTCAAGAGACCCATAGCGCTGTAGTCACCGGCGCCCGGAATGATGCCGTGTTCCTTGACTTTGGGGAAGGCATTTGACGGGCTTATCATAGCGCCAGATTTGTGACTCGATTCGGGACTCCCTTGCAGAGAGGATTCACAAGGGAACCTCCCCATCGCACCCCCCTCACATTTAGTTA
This sequence comes from Schistocerca americana, assembly GCF_021461395.2. Classification (NCBI taxonomy): domain Eukaryota; kingdom Metazoa; phylum Arthropoda; class Insecta; order Orthoptera; family Acrididae; genus Schistocerca; species Schistocerca americana. Next base: position 141,147,698 of record NC_060129.1, read on the forward strand.
TAAGTTGGCACAGTGGATAGGCCTTGTAAAACTGAACACAGATCAATCGAGAAAACAGGAAGAAGTTGTGTGGAACTGTGAAAAAATAAGCAAAATATACAAACTGAGTCGTCCATGGGCAACATCATGGACATCACGAGCCGAGGAGCGCCGTGGTCCCGTGGTAGCATGAGCAGCTGCGGAACGAGAGGTCCTTGGTTCAAGTCTTCCCTCGAATGAAAATTTTACTCTCTTTATTTTTGCATAGTTATTATCTGTCCGTTCGTTCATTGACGTCTCTGTTCACTATGACTAGTTTAGTGTCTGTGTTTTGCGACCGCATCGCAGAACCGTGCGATTAGAAGACGAAAGGACGTGCCTCTCCAATGGGAACCGAAAACATTTGATCGCAAGGTCATAGGTCAACCGATTCCTCCACAGGAAAACACATCTGATATATTCTATACGATACTGGTGACGGCATGTGCGTCACATGACGGGAATATGTTGTCGACCCACCTAACTTGTACACTTGGCGAATGGGTAAAAAGATTCTTCTACCTTGCCCGATTTAGGTTTTCTTGTTGATGTGATAATCACTCCCAAAAAAGTGATGAAAACATAAGAGTTTGTCACATAAACTGATAATAAAAACTTAAACTTTTCACTCGATGGAAGATTTGAACCAAGGACCTTTCGTTCCACAGCTGCTGACGTTACCACTACACCACGGCGCTCCTGCGTTCCTAGTGTTCTTGATGTTGCATATCTTCCCATAAACTACTCAGTTTGTATATTTTGCTTATTTTATCACAGTTCCACACAACTTCTTCCTGTTTTCTCAATTGATCTGTGTTCTGTTTATCAAGGCCTATCCACTGTGCCAACTTATAACTAAATCTGAGGGGGGTGCGATGGGGAGGTTCCCTTGTCAGTACGTCACTGTTAACGGAACAAAATCGACAGATGTAAAGACACTCGGAAGAGCACGAATATCCCAGTGAAATGTCTACATCTACACGGACACTCTGCAGATCACATTTAAGTGCCTGGCAGAGGGTTCATCGAACCACCTTCACAATTCTCTATTATTCCAATCTCGTATAGCGCGCTGAAAGAATGAACACCTATATCTTTCCGTTAGAGCTCTGATTTCCCTTATTTTATCGTGGTGATCGTTCCTCCCTATGTAGGTCGGTGTTAACAAAATATTTTCGCATTCGGAGGAGAAAGTTGGTGATTGGAATTTCGTCAGAAGATTCCGTCGCAACGAAAAACCCCTTTCTTTTAATGATTTACATCCCAAATCTTGTATAATTTCTGAGAGACTCTCTCCCATATTTCGCGATAATACAAAACGTGCTGCCTTTCTTTGAACTTTCTCAAAGTACTCCGTGAGTCCTACCTGGTAAGGATTCCACATCGCGCAGCAGTATTCTAAAAGAGGATGGACAAGCGTAGTGTAGGCAGTCTCCTTAGTAGGTCTGTCACATTGTCCAAGTGTACTGCCAACAAAACTCAGTCTTTGGTTAGCCTTCCCCAAAACATTTAATGTGTGTTCTTTCCAATTTAAGTTGTTCGTAATTGTATTAGTACTAGTTGATTTTACGACTTTTAGATTAGACTGATTTATCGTGTAACCGATGTTTAACGAGTTCCTTTTAGCCCTCATGTGGATGACCTCACTCTTTTCGTTATTTAGGGTGAACTGCCGCTTTCCGCACCATTCAGATATCTTTTCTAAATCGTTAAGCAGTTTGTCTTGGTCTTCTGATGACTTTATTAGTCGATAAACGTCATCTGCAAACAACCGAAGACGGCTGCTCAGATTGTCTCCCAAATCGTTTATATAGGTAAGGAACAGCAAAGGGCCTGTAACACTACCTTGGGGCACGCCAAGTGCGATAGGAGGTACACAGTGAGGGGCGAAAAGTCATGGGATTGCAATATGGTACTATACACTTGGCGGTAGTAGTTCTTACACAATATATGAATGGGCAGGTACGACTGACAAGATCCGCATGTCGACGCCGCTGTATATAGAGCACACGCGTGAAGATTGCGCAGGCGCGGACACCACACATGCGCAAAAATTTGCAGATAGAAGTCGGCAATTGCAGAACACAGTCTGAACACAGGACATCACATGATTTATGAAAAGACGGAAGTTTTATCCCCAGCATCCTCTTTCTGGGATTTCGTCATTAAGGAAGCAATACAGGGTTATTACAAATGATTGAAGCGATTTCACAGCTCTACAATAACTTTATTATTTGAGATATTTTCACAATGCTTTGTTACACACACATACAAAAACTCAAAAAGTTCTTTTAGGCATTCACAAATGTTCGATATGTGCCCCTTTAGTGATTCGGCAGACATCAAGCCGATAATCCAGTTCCTCCCACACTCGGCGCAGCATGTCCCCATCAATGAGTTCGAAAGCATCGTTGATGCGAGCTCGCAGTTCTGGCACGTTTCTTGGTAGAGGAGGTTTAAACACTGAATCTTTCACATAACCCCACAGAAGGAAATCGCACGGGATTAAGTCGGGGGAGCGTGGAGGCCATGACATGAATTGCTGATCATGATCTCCACCACGACCGATCCATCGGTTTTCCAATCTCCTGTTTAAGAAATGCCAAACATCATGATGGAAGTGCGGTGGAGCACCATCCTGTTGAAGGCGCTGTCGGTCTCCAGTTGTGGCACGAGCCAATTTTCCAGCATGTCCAGATACATGTGCCCTGTAACGTTTTTCTCGCAGAAGAAAAAGGGGCCGTCAACTTTAATAATTATGGCTCATTGTACAATACTCATTTTGGCCCAAATCGCTTTCATATAACTTCTCAATGCATTTCTTCCAATTTATCACAACTCGTTCTCACATATAGCCTACCCCATCTGAAGCTAACTTAAATCTGCTGATCTCAGATGCTAAACTAAGGAACGAGGTAATGCAGCAGCACAAAACAATTAACACAAACAGCAATGATAAAAAATACAAATGGCAAAGCAAGCAGCATAAATTAGCAAATGCAATATTACAACTAATATAAGGCAATGCACAGCAAACAAGAAAAATAAACCGGTAGTAAAACTAGCTTAATACAATGTAAAATTCAGTAGGACCATGCCTGGCAAACAGCAGCAGCAAATGCAATAACTTATACCTAAACATGACATAGCTCAAGCAGAAAAAATATTACAGTAAAAATGGCCATGTTTTATACCTATGTCACATCTTAACACTAGAGTGATGCATCACGAGAACTTACACTAGCAGATATCTTACCAAGTCGTAAAAAAAATTATTTATGCAATTCCTGTGAAGGGAAATGTCTATTTATATGCCCTCATTTTCTTGGAACTAGATCATAAATTTCTTATTGACTGGATCTGTAGGCATAAAATAACTATATTAGTACATCTATTAAATTTTATTTTAACCAATAGATATTAAACAAATTGAGTAAATAAATACATAAAGCAAGCCATATGGCATTTCTCTCAACTAGCAAGAAAATAGCCGTGAAATGTTTCTCATCGTTTCAGTAGGCATTTTAGGAAATATAATAAATTAAGAGCTCCACAGTATAATCATATGTTTTCAAGTTTGAGCGTGTCGTATTTGCGATGCTTTCTACAAAGGAATGTCAATAGCGAGGATAATGGCCTCCCTTTTTTTTCTCCACCTGTGCCTCTGAAAGGCACACACTAATGGCTTTCTTCCAGGCGATTGTAGTGCAGCTGGGTGGCCATGACGCATTACGTGCAGGTGGTCACTTAACTTTCTTACCGAAATATTTACGACACCAGTTTCCGCTACAGTGACAGTCTCATATGAAGTATAAAATTAATCACTCAAATATGTGTACTGTAGCGCTAAACTGTGTGTCATGTTGTAAGATAATCTCTGTGGAAGTGTCGTAGTTATCGTCCTCTGAAAGTTAAGTTCTGCAGAAGCCAATGTACTTACCTCATGATAAACGAAAGTGAAATGCTTTGTGTATAGATATCTTAGTTATTACGCTTATTGGCGTGATGAAGAAAGTACTGTACTGTAACGTATTGTTGTGCCACGAAAAAGGCTGTCCCATTGTTGCTATACCACAAAAGTTACTACTAAAACATGTTTTACTTTCCAGAATAATGCAGAAATACTGTGCGGATATAAAACAGAAACACCGCAAAAGCAACATTGTAAATTGTCATTCATTAGTAGTGTCGTGATAAAATCGTGTAGCTGTCACATAAACTAACTACTGTGTCATCTGGTATCTCACAGAAAGTACTTTAAATCCAGAATGTTTCAAGTAAACCAAAATGTTGCATTAAAATCTCATTAGCAGTACCAGTATATGTTCTAAGTATGTAACCCTTATAGTCGTTATGTAATCGTGCAACTAACAAGCAAGAATGTACACACACAATAACACTGTGTCGTCTGTTCACTATAACAATGCATTTGTAATTTCTGTTTAAAAATGTTCCCTAGGTTCTAGGGTGAATAGTTAACTTCAAAACATTGTTGCATGTTAACAGTTTCTCAGTGTGACAAATTGTACTAGTAGCGTGAAGTGAAAAGTTTTATGGCAAATACTAAGTTAAAAAGCAGATTATCTTTCAATAAACGGTTTTACATGTGAAATGTGGTGTAAACCTTTACTCTTCCTAGTACGCAGAGTTTCAACTGGTATACGTCGGATTCTGTAAGTTCCATTGTAAACTAGAACGAATTTGTGACTCAAGTGTTTCTTCTTATGTAACAATGAATGAGCTTTAATGAGAACTTTCTGACCAATATATAATTTCTTTGCATTTGCTTTACCGGGTAGTTTTCTCCTTTTGTCTGCTGCAGATTTTATATTTTTAATAGCCAAATCAATTATGTCTTTGTGTCGAAGTTTACGTGTATTCGGGAAAGGTACAAGCTCTCTGATTTTGTTCGGTGGTTCTTCATTCTTCAGTACAAGAGTAGGTGGTAAAGCAGTGGAGTCGTGAGGCATTTCATTCAGCACGTTTTGAAAGAAGTGTAAATATCTGTCCCAATGCTGATGCTTTCTGTGACAATAAAGTCTGCAAAGCTTATTGATTTCTTTCATAATCCGTTCGGAGGGGTTACAATGTGGTGAGTACAATGAAATAAAAACAGGTTTGATTTTATGGCTCCGAAGCATGCGTGACCAAACACCAGATCTGAATTGAGGTTCGTTATCTTAAATGACTTTACTAACGTGTCCAACTTCACGTAAGAAATTTTTAACAAAGGCGTTGGATACAGACCGTCCAGTGGCTTTACGTAACGGTGTGAAAGAAACAAATTTTGAAGTAAGTTCAACAGCGACTAGAACGTACGAAAATCCATTACATGTTCTGACAATCGGTCCCAAGAGATCAACAGCAGCAAATTCTTTTAATTTAGAAGGAATGATAGGAAACAGCCGAGCATGATGGGAGATAGTAGATGGTTTCGTCTTTTGACAAAGTTTACAAATAGACAAGACTCTTCGAATACTCTTTTCCATATTGTTAAAATAACAAGTCGTTCGAAGAATATGATAACATTTTCGTGGGCCAAAATGTGCATAGCTGAAATGAATGTACCAAATGAGCTTATTAACAAAATCGTCTGGAATGCAAAGTACCCATAGCTTGTCATCAACAGCGCAGCGTTTGAAGAGTATGTTGTTTCTAACCAGATAATAATGCCGATTCTGTGTGTGTGTCTTTTCATGCCATTTGCTTTTGATGTCTTTCCAAATCGGATCTTTATCTTGTTCACGAGCAATGTCCTTTAAAGATGTGGTGATGAAGTTTTCAAAGGCGACTTTCTGAATGTAAAGAATACTGAAATTTTTGTCGAGGTTGCCTTCTGTGTTACTTTTCTCAAGCCCAGCCGGTGCGCGTGACAGTGCGTCCGCAACAATGTTCTCCTTGCCGGGAATGTAAACTATTGTGAAGCGGAATTCTTGCAGAAACAATGCCCAACGTTTTAACCTGTCATGATTTAATTTTGAAGACATAAGAAATTGTAATGCATGATGATCACTGTATACTTTTACGTGCTTACCAGAAAGAAAGAAACGGAATTTGTTAAATGCCCAAACGATAGCTAAAGCTTCTAATTCAGTAACGGAATAATTTTTTTCAGATTTTGTTAGCACTCGGCTAGCAAAAGCAATGGTTTTCAGAACAGTAGTGTCATTTTCTGTGGCTTCTTGAAATAAACGGGCACCAAGACCGACTTTAGAAGAATCCGTGCTAAGGCAGAAATCTTGTGACAGATCTGGATGAGCTAGTATTGGCGCATTAAGTAGCGATTCTTTCAAAGAACTGAATTCCAACTGTGCTTGTTCGTCCCAGTTCCAAATAGTATTTTTTCCAGTGAGAGAACAAAGTTTTGGTGTAACAAGAATTTGCATATTCAGAAAACGACGGTAAAAATTTACGAGACCTAGAAAACTGCGGACTTGTCTTTTTGTGGATGGAACTGGAATGGCTCTGATTGCTTCTAACTTTTCAGGATCCGGCTGAATGCCTTCAGAAGAAATAATATGTCCCAAAAACTTCACCTTTGTCCTACCGAATTCAGACTTTTCCAAGTTAACTGTAATTCCAGATTCTGCAAAAATACGTAACATACTGTTGAGGATGCGATTATGTAGTTCCCATGAAGCTTCTGCTATTAGAATATCGTCCACATATAAGGTGATGTGACGTTTTAAGAACTCAGGTAATATGAAATTTAGCCCGCGAATGAATGCTGCTGAAGAAATGTTCAAACCAAAGGGAAGTTTCCGAAACTGATAACAAACGCCGAAACAAAGGAAAGCTGTGTATTTTCTACATTCTGGATGAAGTTCGATCTGATAAAAGCTGGATCTGAGATCAATGGAAGACAACACTTTTACACCATTAAAATTTTGAAGAAGTTCTTCCAACGTTTGCGGCCTGTCTGTTTCAGGAATAATGATCGTATTGATTTGTCTCGAATCTAAGACAACATGTAATGGATTGTTGTATGAGCTTACTGCAGGCTCAATAATGCCCTCGTCAAGCATAGATTGTATTTCTGTTCTAACACGGTCCCTATAATGTGCTGGAATTACATATGGTCTAACACAAAATTTAGTATGCTCACGAACACGAAATTGGTATTGAAATCCCTTGATTGTTCCTGTTTTATGAGTAAAAACTGTGGAATGTTCTTGTAAAATCTCAAAAAGGTCCTGCCTATCAGTGTCATTACAATTCTCAATTGTTTGAATTTTATTCTGAATTAACTCATTAGTATCAAATATGCCGTCGATATCATCCCTGTCAGTACTTGCAGAGTGATTGTTAGTGTCTAGTTCCGTAGAAAATTCCGAACTGCTGTCTAACAGAAGGTAAAGCCGATTAATTTCCTCGTCATGGTTTGAGAGCCAATCTTCAAATTTCAAAGCTATTGACTTACCTTCGTTCTCTAAACTTATTTCAGCATCATGAAAGTTTAAGATTGCTTTGTATTCATTCAAAAAGTCTACTCCCAATATAATTTCCGTCGACAATAATGGAACCATAAGAAAGCTCATAGAGAAGCCATAGCTTTGACAAAAGAATTCTAAGTTGGTTTGTTGGCGTACATCTACACTTTTTCCAAAGATTGCACCTTGTAATTTAATCTTACGTAACGGAAGTGTGGGGCAATCGTTCGATTTGTTGCATTTGCTAAAGGCTGTTTCACTAATTACAGAAATGGGACTGCCAGAGTCAAGTACTGCCGTAAATTTTACGTCATTTACTGTAATGTGAATCACAAGATATGCAATGTTGTTATGTTTTACGTCGTGTTCCTGGAGTAAGATGTCCCTAATGTCTTCCATTTTTACGTAATTACTAGCTACGGCAGCTGCGTCGCTAGTTTCATACGTACGTTTTGTGGCTGCCAGCGGTATGAGTCATTGCCTATTGTCTCTTTGTTGGCGTGCGTCGTTATTGTGGTTTGGAGACCTAACTTCTACAAATTCACCTTGTCGAGAGGGCCCTGCTCTGTTTGAATCCCGCCAGTTCTGATGCAATTCAGGTCTGTCGTTACGATCATATCGTCTGTCGTCATGTCGGTAGATTCCATAGTTACTTTCTTGTCGGTCACGTGGTGGAGAACTTCTCCCTGAATCGTAACTGCGCGCTGGTCCGTTGCGTCTAAAGTTATTCTGTCTCCCTTGATAATAATTATTTTGGTTCCCATATTGTCTGTTTCTCTGATTGTCTCTGTGATAGTCATTACCGCGGAAAGGTGATCTTTCCCTGTAGTTATTACTACTCTGCCAACGGTTGTCATACGGGTGGTGTCTGTTTTGGTAACGATTTGTGTTGTGAGAATAGCCTTGTCGCGTCCAGTTATTATTTCTTTCATCGCGGAATTGCGACGGATATGACCTGTAATTGTTGTGTTCCTGTTTTCGCGTTCCGCGATTGTCAGTGTCAATTTCCAATTCTTGTAACAGTCCCTGAAAAGCTTCAATGTTATCTTTGCAACGTCCTGCCAAAATAATATGTCGTAAATGTTCAGGTAATTTGATTAAGCAAATGCGGATGAGTTCTGAGGGGCTGTATGGGTTTGACAGGTACTGATTCTTGTGCAACATGTCTTCAAAATATTTCACAAGACTGGAGAATTCAGATTGTTCGAAATGTTTCATCATTATGATGCTATGTTTTACTGGGTCTTCTGTAGCTTGAGACCAATATGCTGAGAGGAAGGCATGATAAAATTCTCCTTCACTATGACAATCGTGAATGACCGATCGCATTCTTACAGCTGGTTCATTCTCTAAGTAGCCACACATAAATTCTAATCTGTGCTCTAATGACCAGTTGGGAGGAAAACAATGAAAGAATTGATGGAGCCACGCTTGTGGATGAATGTCGTTGGCAGAATTCTTAAATGTTTTGAATTTGCGTGTAGTAATGTACAGCTTATAGTCAAAATCATCGTTTCGGCGAGTCGCATGTCGGTCATTGTTGCGTCGTTTCGGCGGTTCCATCTCAAAATTCGGCGCACCTTGCCAATTTGTTTCATAATTTCCGAAATGCGTTGTGTTATTATTTTGCGGCTTTTCCGTATTTCTAAGTCCCTCTTCCCGTGTTGGAGCGCGAGTGTCCTCTGAAATACGTAATTCTTGTATTACCTGTGTCAGCTGATCTTGTACTTCCCGGATTTCTCTTTGGTGTTGTGTATTAATTTGATTCTGATTTTGTTTGAATTTCCTAATTTGTTCGTACTCTTCTGTGTCATTAAAGACTACCGGTCTTGCGTCATTCAGATTATCATCTACCTTCGTAGATAAATTATTTAGCTGATCCGAAAGTTCGACTTCTTTCTCTGATAGTGAACTAATTTCCTCCATGTGTCTTTCTGAACCAATTTTCAAAGTATCTACTGTGTCCTTTAAGTTTTCCTGAGTTTTTGTAAGTTGTGTAACCGAATCGGTAGATGCAACTGAGTCAATTTTAGCTTGCAAGATCTCATGTTTTTCATGAAAAATAGTTTGCAATTCTTTTATGGCTGCTTCGTGATTCTGTAATGCATTTTCATGCCGCGAAAAAATAGGTTGAAAATGCTCACAAATTTGTGTTTTTACGTCATTACAGACTTTTTGACATTTCGATTCAATGTTATGTAACTCAGTAGTTAAATCTTCACGTGTTTGTTCAAGTATGGTGTCTAACTTTTGAAGCTTTTGCTGTGTTTGTCTCTGATTTTGTTCCATAGTGTCTAACTGTTGCTGTGTTTGTCTCTGGTGTTGTTCCATTGTGTCTAGCTTTAGAAGATTTTGTGCCATTGTGTCTAACTTTTGAAGATTTTGTTCCATTGTGTCTAACTTTTGAAGCTTTTGCTGTGTTTGTCTCTGATTTCGTTCCATTGTGTCTAACTTTTGAAGCTTTTGTCCCATTTGTTGCATTAATTGTAATAACAATGCACTGGTGTCTGAAACATGTTCCTCAGTGCTATTCGGCAATGCATTTGAACCGGCAATATTCGCAGTTTGAAAAGCAGAAAATGTGTCTTGACTTATTTGAGAAAACGGTGAGGACGCAAAACCTGAATCTACAGCATTTGCAAGATTGTGTCCTGTCATTCCGGATTCCTGAGGCAAGCTGTTGCCGACCGATCGATCGATAATGCTTCCCTGTTCACTAATTGTTTCACTGCCTACGCCATTGTTTGCCGCCCGCTCCATTTCCCTATGCACAATTACCAAGTTACTACTTTGAACATCAGTTAATTCATTACACAGTGGCGCTAACACACTGCTTTCGTCTTCACTGTCATTTCTCAGTTTACTTTGTAGCCTAGTGTTACGTTTTTCACACGCCATTATTGTCACAATATTTCACACGATAACACAGACAAGCACAATTTGAAGAGCAAAAATAAGAGAACACATTAACAGAGCACTGAAAATAATATCTAGTTAATTGCAAGCGCAGCTGCGAAATACTTGGTGCAAATTTGCATGCATGCCACAACTGTTTTACTGTACAACAATGAAAGACTGCAACTACAAAGGAGATTCTCTCTACAATTACGCACTAGCAATAAACAAAATCTACACTAATTACACAAACTGCAAGAAAAAATCAGATGATTCCAGTGAGGTATCCTCGGCTAAGGGTCGACATAAACTGAAACACAATATTTTTAGCGCAACGCAATCTGACTTTCAAAAATCCCTATAAAAGAATGGCCCTGACTAACATTAACCTATACCTTTCACAAATCACTTACCTCACCAAAAATCTTCGTTACTCGAACTACTGCAATACAGCGAGCGCCACTACTGCCAGCTAAATAAAAGATTCAAACTACTGAAGGCACTAACTACTGATAGGCATAGTTAGCAAATGAAAGATTTTAATAGAGAACAAACAATGTATTTACCTTAATAGTGTTGAAAAATCATAATATACATAGCAGTTCATGACATCCAGTCTTAGAAATTTCAAAACTCCGCCACCTCTCTCCCCACATCCACCACTGCTGGCGGCTCACCTCCAACTGCGCAACGCTACGCGCTGTTAGCATCCAGCTGCCCAACACTACAATGGCAGAACCTATAGAGCCTACTTACAGTTTCACAGTCTCATTACTTCTCGGGCCAAATCCCGCAGCTTGGCTCCAAGTCAGTTCTGTTGCGTTCATATTGTAACGGTTCAGTAGCAAATGTTAAAACGCAGCATTTGTATGATGTGCTCGATGCTGCGAAAATGATTGCTTTTCATGTTTCTACGATACTTATCTACGTCTGTGGAATAAAACGATGGACATAGTCCATACGAAGACTATTTGGTTTTTCATTTTTCCCTTTAAAAATTAAATTGTTATGTTTTCTTATGAACAGTCTTTCATAAAACATCAGGAATTAAGAATTCGTATTTGAAATGGAAACAGGAATTTCGCATCCAATACGTAATTAGAAACAAGAAGACGTGCATTATTGATAAAAAATGATTGAGTTTTATAATAACGAGACGTGGGTATTTCCAGTTGAACGAGAAAAAAAATAATACTTCGAAGACTTTCTTTGGAGCTCATTTTGTTCAGTATTGTTCGTTGAATTTGTTATCACAGAGGGTACCTAACTATCTGACCGACGCTGAGCTACCGTGCCGGCTCGGCTTGAACCAACGGACGAATAACCGCATTTGCTTCACACTCCATTTCACTACCAACTGCGCTACGCGTTTAAATCGAGAGAATTAATCGACTGCATTATATACAAATATGGGAAAACATAAAAGCCGATTATCTCCGTAAATTTATGAAAAACATTAAGAACAGCCTATTTCTCGCCAGTTTTTAACCGTGTTCCAAGCGCATGTTTCACTACGGATCAGAAAGCGGCTTCAGCCATATTTATTTTGTACATTAACAGCACAACAGTCAGAGCACAACCCTGCAGAGGCTCAGACTGTACACGGTTTTTGAAATAAAAACTACGCAGTCAAAGCGTGATTAAGGAAAACGTTGATGGTTGTTAATACATTTGAATATCTTAAAGTTTCAAATGTAACTTAGTAATAACATACCTAATACGTAAGTAGGACCTACTTCGAAGAGCGTAACAACACCAGTGTACGTGTGCTACGGCTTCTGACCAATTGTCGCTTTTGTGTTTGTTTACATCAGGTTTATTCTTATGATGAACGGATTGTAGTACGGGTCAGGAAAACTGACAATGGCCGCGAGAGCGGTGTGCTGACCACATGCCCCTCCGTATCCACATCAGTGACGCCTAAGACCTGAGGATGACACGGCGGCCGGTCGGTACCATTGCACCTTCAAGAGCTGTTCGAATATTTGATACTAACTTCTCTTGGTCAGGAATTCCCTTTTTGTCAGTGCTAGTCCATTTTTCATATCGTCCTGCCGCGCGGGACTAGCCGAGCGGTCTGGGGCACTGCAGTCAGGGACTGTCCGGCTGCTCCCGGCGGAGGTTCGAGTCCTCCCTCGGGCACGGGTGTGTGTGTGTTTTTCCTTAGGACTATTTAGGTTAAGTAGTGTGAAAGCTTAGGGACTGATGACCTTAGCAGTTAAGTCCCATATGATTTCACACACATTTGAACATTTTTTTGAACATCCTTGCTCCGTCCGTCATGGGTTACTTTGCAACCCAGGTAGCAGAATTTCTTAACTTCATCTGCTTCGTGAACATCAGTCCTGATATTAAATTTCTCGCTGTTCTCATTTCGGCTACTCCTGATTACTTTAGTCTTTTTCGATTTCCCTCAGTCCATATTGTGCAATCATTACACTGTTGATTCCATTCAACACATGCTGTAATTCTTCTATACTTTCACTGAGGATAGCAATGTCGTCAGCGAATCTAATCATTGATATTCTTCCACCCTGAATTTTAAATCCACTCTCGAACCTTTCTTTTATTTCCATCTTCGATGTACAGATTGAACAGTACGGGCGAAAGACTACAACCCTGTCTTACCCCCCTTTTTAATCCGACGGTCCTTGGTCGTCCACTCATATTTTTCGCTCTTAGCTCTTGTACATTTTGTATATTACCCGTCTAGCTGACCCCTGTTTTTCCCATAATTTCCAACCTCTTGCACCATTTGACACTGTCGAACGGTTTTTCGAGGTCGACAAATCCCATGAACGTGTACTGATTTTTCTGTAGCCTTGCTTCCATTATTAACCGCAATGTTAGAGAACGGCCTTATGCCACCGTATTAAAATTTGCGACTACTCGATTCTCTCCCGCAGGCGACCTGTTTTGGTTTTCGTCGACTCGGCTCTTTCGTTACGGCGCGACAGCGTTACGGAGATACTCAATAAACTCCACTTACAGACACTACAAGAGGCATTCTGCATTACGGAGAGGTTTATTGCAGAAATTCAGATAGCAGAGAGTCGTACGAGATATTATTTCTACTCACATACGTCTTGTCAAATGATCACGACAAGAAAATTCATGTAATTAGAGGTTTACCGACGCTTGAAGAGCTCGGTGGAAAAAGATGATAGCTCACGTTTGACACATCCGACGTCTAACATAGACGGTGGATTCATTAGTGGCCGGCCGCTGTGACCGAGCGGTTCTAGGCGCTTCAGTCCATAACCGCGCTGCTGCTACGGTCGCAGGTTCCAATCCTGCCTCGGGCGTGGATGTGTGTGATGTCCTTAGGTTAGGTTGGTTTAAGTAGTTCGAAGTCTATGGGACTGATGACTCAGATGTTAAGTCCCATAGTGCTCAGAGCCATTTGAACCATTTGAACTCATTAGTGTGGCTGAACCGTGTAGGTTCAGTGCCGAGTAGGGATGACTCCAGCATTTATCCCTTTCCGCATCAAAGTGATAAAGGGATGATATTCGAAAGCTTACAGGGTCTGTGCATCGTGGTCTTCAATTATTCTTCCTATGCAGTATCCTCGAGTGGAACAGCTCACGGGGACCAGACAGTGGTACCAGAAGTACCCTCTGTCACACATCGTTAGGTGGCCAGGTGAAGATACGGGTACAAGGTAGAATATGTCATAACCGGTCGAAATACTTCCGACTATGTACTAAAATGCGGTATCCTACCAATTTTTCACTTTTTGCATAGTTTCAGCTAAATTTTGCATCCTTTGCAGTGTGTGTATGTGTATTACGCGCAAGAACGGACGAATGCGTTATAAAATGAATACGCACGCATCACTTCGTGGAACTGCGAATGCGCAAAAAAAAAGAAAAAAAAAGTTGATCGTGTTACGCATAGCACGCTTGCAAAAGCTTGTTATTTTTTTCCCCGCTTAAAATTGGGCGCAGGGACGATTTTGTTTCGTAGTGTTAACATTCGACACGACCGGTTCTGGCGTTTCGGAATGCCGTCTGTCACAGGGTGGAAATAATTCCCGAGCGCGTCGGCGCTCCAAACCACGCGCGGCGTATCAAAGGCTGGCTGCTGTTCCGTGCGAGAAGGACGTCGAACGGGGGTTGTACGTGATCCGGATAATTGGAACGTACAGTATTTCAACGCGCTCAGAGTTTCGTATAGTGGTAATTTACATGACGTCATATTTAGACGCCACTGGCTCTACAGTGGATGGCGGTGGTTATTTGGTAGCGACAGAGGCAAGTACTCAAATCCAAACCTCCATTTTTATTTTAAAAGATAAAATATACTAAAAAGTATGCACCATATACATTTTACTTTTACGAAATATAACAAAAGGTCATTATTAAAAAATCTGTTAAAGAAACTTACACTTACCAACTTTGAAAAATGGGTGGTGTAATGGTTCTTTATTTGCGAAACCATTACCATCGCCAACCCTATTTTTCGATTCCATAGATTAATGAATATTTTTCTACGTAATGTCTAATATTTTTCACTCTATTCACATTTGGTTTCATTTTTACACTACCGGACATTAAAATTGCTACACCAAGAAGAACTGCAGATGATAAACGGGTATTCATTGGACAAATATATTATACTAGAACTGACACGTGATTACATTTTCGCCGCGCGGGATTAGCCGAGCGGTCTTTGGCACTGCAGTCAAGGACTATGTGGCTGGTCCCGGCGGAGGTTCGAGTCCTCCCTCGGGCACGGGTGTGTGTGTTTGTCCTCAGGATAATTTAGGTTAAGTAGTGTGTAAGCTTAGGGACTGATAATTACATTTTCGCGCATTTGGGGTGCATAGATCCTGAGAAATCAGTACCCAGAACAACCACCTCTGGCCGTAATAACGGCCTTGATACGCCTGGCCATTGAGTCAAACAGAGCGTGGATGGCGTGTACAGGTACAGCTGCCCATGCAGCTTCAACACGATACCACAGTTGATCAAGAGTGGTGACTGGCGTATTGTGACGAGCCAGTTGCTCGGCCACCATTGACCAGACGTTTTCAATTGGTTTGAGATCTGGAGAATATGCTGGCCAGGGCAGCAGTCGAACATTTTCTGTACCCAGAAAGGCTCGTACAGACCTGCAACATGCGGTCGTGCATTATCCTGCTGAAATGTAGGATTTCGCAGGGATCGAATGGAAGGTAGAGCCACGGGTCGTAACACATCTGAAATGTAACGTCCACTGTTCAAAGTGCCGTCAATACGAACAAGAGGTGACCGAGACGTGTAACCAATGGCACCCCATAGCATCACGCCAGGTGATACACCAGTATGGCGATGACCAATACACACTTCCAATGTTCGTCCACCGCGATGTCGCCAAACACGCGGTCGTGCATTATCCTGCGACTGTCATGATGCTGTAAACAGAACCTGGAATCATCCAGGTTTGTCATTGAGTGCACCATCGCAGCGTCAAGGGTAACCGCAGCGGTGGTCTCCGAGCTGATAGTCCATGCTGTTGCAAGCGTCGTCGTCGTCGAACTGTTTGTGCAGATAGTTGTTGTCTTGCAAATATCCCCATCTGTTGACTCAGGGATCGAGGCGTGGCTGCATGATCCGTTACAGCCATGCGGATAAGTTGCCTGTCATCTCGACTGCTAGTGATACGAGGCCGTTGGGATCCAGCACAGCGTTCCGTATTACCCTCCTGCACCCACCGATTCCATATTCAGCTAACAGTCATTGGATCTCGACCAACGCGAGGAGCAATTGAAACGTCCCCTTTGAAAAATTATACAAGACTGTGCTTAAACTGACATACAATATTTTTAGCGCAACGCAATCTGACTTTCAAAAATCCCTACAAAAGAATGGCCCTGACTAACATTAAACTATACCTATCAGAAATCACTTACCTCACAAAAATCTTCATTACTCGAACTACTGCAGTACAGCGAGCGCCACTACTGCCAGCTAAATAAAAGATTCAAACTACGGAAGGCACTAACTACTGATAGGGACAGTTAGCAAATGAAAGATATTAATAGAGAACAAACAATGTATTTACCTTGATAGTCATAATATATATAGCAGTTCATGACAAATTACAAAACTCCGCCATCTCTCTCCCCACATCCACCACTGCTGGCGGCTCACCTCCAACTGCCCAACACTACAATAGCCAACAACAATGCAAACCAGTCACAGACTGCACACAGCACAGCCAGTGATTTTCATACAGAGCCCTACGTGGCGTCACCAACATAAATTCCTAAACAGCCTACTTACATAGCCCCCACGCTCCCCACAAAAAATTTTACAAATTGTTTTGGGCAGTGGCCAATACAGATTTCAAAATTTTTTTTATAATTACAATAACAAAAATATCAAACGCACACAGTTATTGATACAATGTTGGGCAAAAGCTAAAATTTTCTCACAGTCCATAAAGATAGTCCTGATCATTCGTCATAATAGTAATTACAGTTTTTTTTTCCAAAGTCTCATTAGTAAAAGAAATTGCACACAGAAGTAGTGGATTTCCATGCAGTCTTGAAGAAGTAGTGTTGTCCTTCCAACGGAAAGGCAGTGCTGACTCTTGACATGCAGACAGGTATTGGGTCACAACAGAGCAAACCCACAGCAGAGTCATTCGAAGTTTTGAAGAATATTGGTAGGTAGGTCATCACAGAGCATACCCATTGTAGTCCTGGTAGAGATTACGATATTGGTGGGCCACCAGAGGTGCAGACCCACTGCAGTCGTTGTAGAAATTGGTGGGCCATCAAAGATGCAGACCCACTGTAGTCCATGTAGAGACGGCCAGCAGCCATCTGTTGCAACTGTGCAGGTGCACAATCACCATCGAAGAGTCTTGCGGAGAATATAGCAAGTTCATAAACCACCACTTGTCCACTCACGAAATTTTTGGAATTGTCCTTAGAACTAGCAATGCTGTTATCCAGTCCCTTGCTGAATCATTAACACACGTGCAAACGCTATCAGTCCCTACTTCTCACATATTGTCCATATACTATGACCAACAGAAACGTGTGCAGTGAAATGTAACTTACAAGTTACTTAGTTTGATGACCTGGTGTCAATTACAATTTTATAACATAAGAATATAATTACAAAGGTACAAAATACATCATTAAAAACATAACAATACAGATAAGATTTGTAGCACAAGCTTTACAAAAGAATAGAAATAAACATCAGTGTTACAGGAATTATGATGTAAGTAAATAAATAAAATAATGAGAATAGTTTTCGAAACATTAATTTCACACATGAGCATTAAAACAAAACAGAATAAATAATGTCTAAACATCTTTACAAAGAAAATAACATAGTATTTGAAAAATTCTACAACATATCTCTTATCAGATAAACACATAAAGACAGGAAAAACACAAATACACAAGAGTGCACAAACATATAGCGGAATAATACAAGGAAAGGACAGGGTTTGTTTTACTGCAGTATTTTTCAAACAAAACTTTCTTTACTTCTCGGAGATCTCCCTTCATTCTTCATTATTTCCAAAAGTCCTATCTATACCTGCTTTCTGTACTTTTCTCGTATAGCCTCTCAGTGCATTTCTTCAAATTCATCGCAACTCATTCTCTTATAGGCTACCCCCTCTTAAGCTAACTTATATCTACTGAGCTCAGATGCTAAACTAAGGGACGAGGCAATGCAGCACCACAAAAGAATTCACACAAACAGCAATGAAAAAAAATGGAAATTGTCAAAGCAAGCTGCAGCAAATCTAAATTACCACGCAATGCAACATTACAACTAATATGAGCCAATGTGCAGCAACAAGAAAAATAAATCAGTAGTAAAACTAGATTAACAGAGTAATACAAAGTGAAATTTAATAGCACTATGCCTGGCAAACAGCAGAAGCAAAAGTAATAAATTATATCTAAACATGACAACGCTCAAGCAGAAAAATATTACGGTAAAGACAACAATGCAGATAAGGGAAATGTATAATCACATCTTAATGTCTATGTAATTAAAGTGGTGCACCACAAGAAGTTATTCTACCAAAAAAGTTACCAAGTACTTGAAAAGAAAATTATGAATGCAGTTCCTGTGAAGGTAAATGTCTTTTTGTGCTCCCTCATTTTTTTGAAAAAAGTATTATTTACTCAATCTGTAGACAGAAAATATTTATATTAGTACATCTATAAAATTTTATTTTAACCAATGCTGCAGTGCCGCTAGAAACTAGATATTGAACAAAATGAGCAAATATGTACAAAGGAAGGCATGAAACATCAGTCATTAGCCATATGGCACTTCATAAGTTAGTGGAAATTCTCTCAATTCTCGTAGAAAGACACTTGTCATAATCAGGTGTGCAGATGTACGAATATTTCCCATCAGTTCATAAGCATTTCAGTAAGTAGCACAAAGTACGAGTAATTGTATGTTTTCAAGTAATGAGCGTGTCGTATTTGCGATGCTCTCTACAAAGGAATGTCAATAGCAAGGATAATGGCTTCCCTTTTTTTTTCTTTTTTTTTTTTGCACCTAATGGCTTTCTTTTGTCAGACGTCTACCTCTCAGTTGGGCGCCCATAACGCATTACGCCAAGGTTACTTACCTTTCTTGCTGAGATATTTACGACGGCAGTTTCCGCCACAGTGACAGTCTCATATAAAAATATTTCACAGGTCAAGAATTTGGGTTACAAATCTGTAGAAACAAAATCCTATAAATGTAACAGCGTCCAAAAAATTTTCGCCAGCATTGTGATACATTCACGCATATACACACATTTCATCTCTTAAAGTACGATTCTTCGTTTCCAACAACCTTTTTCACAAACCAGAGTCCCTAACCACTACTTATTATTCATTACCTTATTCGTCGACACTTCTTCAATATTTCATCATTACAGATATGTAGCATAATCAAATAACTCATATAGCATCAGCTTATTGATCATAAACATACCACAACAGCATAATACACATCATCATCGTAATAATAACATCATAAAACCTCAGCCACATCTCAAAATCGTCGTAGCTTCCTCCAATAATTTCAAAACCTAAAAAAAATCTTTGCTCATATCAATAGTGTCATCTACCTCAAACGTACTTTAAAAATCATGGTCTCATACCAAATACATCATTCAAAGCTCTCGTAGTATCACAATGGTTTCGAAAAAATATGAACAGTTCACAAAGTACAGACAAAATACAATTTAGTAAGTGTGAAGTTACCCAACTGTGTAATTACGTAAACATCTGTCACTGACGTAGTAAAAAAATGTTTGTCTCTCTCAGTTAAATGATCAGATGGCTGTGTAATTCTGTCTTAGAGAAATATGGTACCGATGTGTAAAGTTGTATAAGCAAATACCATATTAGCTAGGGCTCCTTGTGCTTGCCAAACACATGGTACACAAAGTAAGCGTGTACCCCCCTGAGGATAAATGTAATTATATCCTCAAGTGTTACAGATTACAGCAATGGAATGAAATGTATCACGGAAAACTTTCTTTGTAATTCAAAAATCTTGAAAAATAAATGGTTTAAGTACAAAATTGATCACTCAAATGCGTGTCCTGTAGCGCTAAATGTGCGTCTTGCTGTAAGATAATTCTGTGGAAGTGTCGTAGTTATCGTCCTCTGTAAGCAAAGTTCTGCTGAAGTCAATGTACTTACCTCATTATAAACGAAAGTGAAATGCTTTGCGAATAGATATCGTAGTTATTATGTTTATTGGCGTGATGAAGAAAGTACTGTACAGTAACGTATTGTTTACTAAAACATGTTTTACTTTCCAGAAGAATTCAGAAAAACTGTGCAGATATAAAACAGATACACCGCAAAAGCAACAAGGTAAATTGTGTCACACATTAGTAGCGTCGTGATATAGTCGTGTAGCTGTCAAATAAACTAACCACTGTGCCATCTGGTATCTCTCAGAAAGCACCTTGAATCCATAATGTATTTTCAAGTAAACCAAAATGTTGCATTAAAATCTCATTAGCAGTACTGGTAAATGTTCTAAGTATGTGAGCCTTATAGTCGTTATGTAATCGTGCAGCTAACAAGCAAGAATGTACAAATACAACACTGTGTCGTCTGTTCACTATAACAATGCATTCGTGATTTCTGTTTAAATAAGTTCTCTTGGTTCTTGATTGGATATTTAACTTCAAACATTGTTGCATGTTAACAGATTCTAAGTCTGACAAGCATACCAGTAATGTAAAGTTATATGGCAAAGACAAAGTTAAACAGCAGATTATCTTTCAATAAATGGTTTTATATGTGAAATTTGGTGTAAACCTTTACTCTTCCTAGTACGCAGAGTTTCAACTTTAACGCAATTATCATGTGGTATACGTCAGTAAAGAATACTGGAATTTTTCTCAAGGTTAGCGTCTATGTTATTTTTCCCTGATCCAGCGGGCGCACGTGGCTGCCTTCGGTGCTAGTCATTGTCTGTTTCTTTGTTGGCGCGCGTCTTTACTGGGATTAGGAGACCTTGCCGAGAGGGTCCTGCTCTGTTTGAATCCCGCCAGTTCTGATGAAATTCAGATCTGTCGTTACGATCATATCGTCTGTCGTCATGTCGGTAGTTCCTGTAGTTTCTTTCTTGTCGGTTAAGTGGTGAAGAATTTCTCCCTGAATCGTAACTGCGTGGTGGACCGTTGCGTCTGAAGTTATTCTGTCTCCCTTGATAATAATAGTTCTGGTTCCCATATTGTCTGTTTCTACGACTGTCTCTGTTATAATCATTACTACGGAAATGCGATCTTTGTCTGTAACTATTACTCTGCCAGTAGTTGTCATATTGGTGGTGTCTGTTTTGTTCACGATTTGCGTTGTAAGAATAGACCTGTCATGTCCAGTTAATGTTTCTGTCGTCACGGAATTGTGACGGATGTGACCTGTAGTGATTGTTTTCCTGTTTTCGCATCCCGCGACTGTCTGTGTCAATTTCTAATTCTTGTAAGAGTCCCTGAAAAGCTTCAATGTCGTCTTTGCAACGTCCTGCCAAAATAATATGTCGTAAATGTTCAGGTAATTTGATTAAGCAAATGCGGATGAATTCTGAAGGGCTGTATGGGTTTGAAAGATATTGATTCTTATGCAACATGTCTTCAAAATATTTGACAAGACTGGAAAATTCAGATCATGATGCTATGTTTTACTCGGTCTTGTGTGGCTTGAGACCAATATGCTGAGAGGAAGGCATGATAAAATTCTCCTTCACTGTGGCAATCGTGAATGACCGATCGCATTCGCACAGCTGGTTCATTCTCTAAGTAGCCATACATAAATTCTAATCTATGCTCTAATGACCAGTTGGGGGGAAAACAATGAGAGAATTGATGGAGCCACGCTTTAGGATGAATGTCGTTGCCAGAATTCTTAAATGTTTTGAATTTACGTGTAGTAATGAAGAGCTTATAGTCAAAATCATCATGTCGGCGAGTCGCATGTCGGTCACTGTTAGGTCGTGTCGGCGGTTCAATCTCAAAATTCGGTGCACATTGCCAATTTCTTTCATAATTTCCGAAATGCGCTGTGTTATAATTTTGTGGCTGTTCCGTATTTCTATGTCCCTCTTCCCGTATTGGGGCGCGAGTGTCCTCTGAAATATGTAACTCTTGTACTACTTGTGCCAACTGATCATGCACTTCCCGGATTTCTCTTTTGTACTGTGTATTGATTTGATTTTGATTTTGTTTGAATTTTCTAATTTCTTCATACTCTTCAGTGTCAGTGAAGGCTGCAGGTGTTGTGTAATTCAGATCATCATCTACCTTTGTAGATAAGTTAGTGAACTGATCTGAAAGTTCGGCTACTTTATCCGATAGTGAAATTATTTCCTCTGTATGTTTTTCTGAACCAAGTTTCAGATTGTCCATTTGTGTTGAAATCGTATCTACTGTGTCCTTAAAGTTTTCCTGAGTTTTTGCAAGTTGCGTAACCGTGTCGGTAGATGCAACTGAGTCAATTTTAGCTTGCAAGGTCTCATGATTTTCATGAACAATAATTTGCAGTTCTTTTATGGCTGCTTCGTGATTCTGTAATGCATTTTCATGCCGCGAAAAAATAGGTTGAAAATGCTCACAAATTTGTTTTTTTACGTCATTACAGACTTTTTGACATTTCGATTCAATGTTATGTAACTCAGTAGTTAAATCTTCACGTGTTTGTTCAAGTGTGGTGTGAAGATTTTGTTCCATTGCGTCTAACTGTTGCTGTGTTTGTCTCTGGTATTGTTCCATTGCGTCTAACTGTTGCTGTGTTTGTCTCTGATTTTGTTCCATTGTGTCTAACTTTTTAAGATTTTGTTCCACTGTGTCTAACTTTTGAAGCTTTTGTCCCATTTCTTGCATTAATTGTAAGAAGAATGCACTGGTGTCTGAAACATGATCCTTAGTGCTTTTCGGCAGTGAATTTGCACCGGCAACATTCACATTTTGACAAGCGGAAAATGTGTCTTGACTCATTTGAGAAAACGGTGAGAACCCAAAACCTGAGTCTACAGTATTTGCAATATTGTGTTCTGTCATTCCCGATTCCTGAGGCGAGCTGTTGCCGACCGATCGATCGATAACGCTTCCCTGTTCACTACCTGTTTCACTGTCTACACCATTATTTGACGCCCGCTCAATTTCCCTATGCACAGTTACCAAATTACTACTTTGAATGTCTGTTAATTCATTACACAGTGGTGCTGATAAGCTACGCTCGTCGTCACTATTATTTCTCAGTTTACTTTGTAGCCTACTGTTACGTTTTTCACACGCCATTATTGTCACAATATTTCACACGATAACACAGAAAAGTGATCTAGTTAATTGCAGCTGCGAAATACTTGGTGCAAATCTCCATGGATGCCACAACTGTTTTACTGTACAACAATGAAAAACTACAACTACAAAGGAAATTCTCTCAATGATTACGCGCTAGCAATAAACGATAGCTACACTAATTACACAAACTACAAGAAAAAAATCAGAAGATTCCAGTGAGGTATCCTAGGCTAAGGGTCGACATATGAAACGTCCCCTTAGAACAATTATACACGACAGTCCTTAAACTGACACACAATATTTTTTACCGCAACGCAATCTGACTTTCAAAAATCCCTGCAAAAGAATGGCCCTGAGTAACACTAAACTATACCTTTCAGAAATCACTTACCTCACAAAAATCTTCATTACTCGAACTACTGCAGTACAGCGAGCGCCACTACTGCCAGCTAAATAAAAGATTCAAACTACGGAAGGCACTAACTACTGATAGGGACAGTTAGCAAATGAAAGATATTAATAGAGAACAAACAATGTATTTACCTTGATAGTCATAATAAACACTCCTGGAAATGGAAAAAAGAACACATTGACACCGGTGTGTCAGACCCACTATACTTGCTCCGGACACTGCGAGAGGGCTGTACAAGCAATGATCACACGCACTGCACAGCGGACACACCAGGAACCGCGGTGTTGGCCGTCGAATGGCGCTAGCTGCGCAGCATTTGTGCACCGCCGCCGTCAGTGTCAGCCAGTTTGCCGTGGCATACGGAGCTCCATCGCAGTCTTTAACACTGGTAGCATGCCGCGACAGCGTGGACGTGAACCGTATGTGCAGTTGACGGACTTTGAGCGAGGGCGTATAGTGGGCATGCGGGAGGCCGGGTGGACGTACCGCCGAATTGCTCAACACGTGGGGCGTGAGGTCTCCACAGTACATCGATGTTGTCGCCAGTGGTCGGCGGAAGGTGCACGTGCCCGTCGACCTGGGACCGGACCGCAGCGACGCACGGATGCACGCCAAGACCGTAGGATCCTACGCAGTGCCGTAGGGGACCGCACCGCCACTTCCCAGCAAATTAGGGACACTGTTGCTCCTGGGGTATCGGCGAGGACCATTCGCAACCGTCTCCATGAAGCTGGGCTACGGTCCCGCACACCGTTAGGCCGTCTTCCGCTCACGCCCCAACATCGTGCAGCCCGCCTCCAGTGGTGTCGCGACAGGCGTGAATGGAGGGACGAATGGAGACGTGTCGTCTTCAGCGATGAGAGTCGCTTCTGCCTTGGTGCCAATGATGGTCGTATGCGTGTTTGGCGCCGTGCAGGTGAGCGCCACAATCAGGACTGCATACGACCGAGGCACACAGGGCCAACACCCGGCATCATGGTGTGGGGAGCGATCTCCTACACTGGCCGTACACCACTGGTGGTCGTCGAGGGGACACTGAATAGTGCACGGTACATCCAAACCGTCATCGAACCCATCGTTCTACCATTCCTAGACCGGCAAAGGAACTTGCTGTTCCAACAGGACAATGCACGTCCGCATGTATCCCGTGCCACCCAACGTGCTCTAGAAGGTGTAAGTCAACTACCCTGGCCAGCAAGATCTCCGGATCTGTCCCCCATTGAGCATGTTTGGGACTGGATGAAGCGTCGTCTCACGCGGTCTGCACGTCCAGCACGAACGCTGGTCCAACTGAGGCGCCAGGTGGAAATGGCATGGCAAGCCGTTCCACAGGACTACATCCAGCCTCTCTACGATCGTCTCCATGGGAGAATAGCAGCCTGCATTGCTGCGAAAGGTGGATATACACTGTACTAGTGCCGACATTGTGCATGCTCTGTTGCCTGTGTCTATGTGCCTGTGGTTCTGTCAGTGTGATCATGTGATGTATCTGACCCCAGGAATGTGTCAATAAAGATTCCCCTTCCTGGGACAATGAATTCACTGTGTTCTTATTTCAATTTCCAGGAGTGTATATAGCAGTTCATGACAAGTTACAAAACTCCGCCATCTCTCTCCCCACATCCACCACTGCTGGCGGCTCACCTCCAACTGCCCAACACTACAATAGCCAACAACAATGCAAACCAGTCACAGACTGCACACAGCACAGCCAGTGATTTTCATACAGAGCGCTACGTGGCGTTACCAACATAAAATCCTAAACAGCCTACTTACACAATGTCGCGATACGATAAACCGCAATCGCGATAGGCTACAATCCGACCTTTATCAAAGTCGGAAACGTGATGGTACGCATTTCTCCTCCTTACACGAGGCATCACAACATCGTTTCACCAGGCAACGCCGGTCAACTGCTGTTTGTGTATGAGATATCGGTTGGAAACTTTCCTCATATCAACACATTTTAGGTGTCGCCACCGGCGCCAACCTTGCGTGAATGCTCTGAAAAGCTAATCATTCGCATATCACAGCATCTGCTTCCTGTCGGTTAAATTTCGCATCTGTATCATGTCATCTTAGTGGTGTAGCAATTTTAATGGCCAGTAGTGTATATGTATGTACGCTGATATTTCGAGATGTTGAAATCGATGTATCTAGTGTGAATATCAGTGTACTTATTGCAATCTTTGATGCTGGCTTGTGACTTTTGGCGCGGGAGCGTACAGAGTAGTCAAGTTCTGGTGTTGAATATGAACAGTCTTGACTTTGTGTTAGAAATGAAAAGATGAGTCTGAGTTGTGGACAATGAAAAATGTTGTGAGTTTTATTAAGAGCACTAACGGCTGCGAAATTGAATGATCAAGTAAGGTTTTGAACATGCGAAAGTATAAAAAGTTTAATAAATGTGAACTTCTGTGAAAAGTGAGTGTGAAGAATTATTTTCAAGTGACATTTGTTTAAAAAAGTATGGAGCACTTGCTATGAAAAACAAAAATCATCAAATTAATCCCGAAAGATTGTCTTCGTAAGTTCTTCAAGTCGGCGTTATTAACACCCGAGTGAATGTCGCACCAACAGCGACAGTCATGCTACCTAGACAACATTTTTAATTACGAGCTGAAGGCAGAGCGAGATCGTCGTTGGATTGCAAATGCAAGATAAGTGATATTATAGTTAATTTTCTTCACTGACTGTAATCAATTGATGTAGCAATACCTGCCACACTATAGACCTTTTAGTTCAAAATGGTTCAAATGGCTCTGAGCACTATGGGACTTAACATCTGAGGTCATCAGTCCCCTGGAACTTAGAATTAAACCTAACGCCGGCCGGAGTGCCCGAGCGGTTCTAGGCGCTGCAGTCTGGAGACGCGCAACCGCTATTGTCGCAGGTTCGAATCCTGCCTCGGGCATGGATGTGTGTGATGTCCTTAGGTTAGTTAGGTGTAATTAGTTCTACGTTCTAGGGGACTGATGACCTCAGAAGTTAAGTC
This sequence comes from Schistocerca americana, assembly GCF_021461395.2. Lineage (NCBI taxonomy): Eukaryota > Metazoa > Arthropoda > Insecta > Orthoptera > Acrididae > Schistocerca > Schistocerca americana. Next base: position 141,174,231 of record NC_060129.1, read on the forward strand.
CCATAATGCTAAGAGCCATTTGAACCATTTGAAACCTAACTAACCTAAGGACATCACACACATCCATGCCCGAGGCAGGATTCGAACCTGCGACCGTGGCGGTTGCGCGGCTCCAGATTCTAGCGCCTAGAACCGCTCCGCCACTCTACCTTTTAGTTGCGCAATAAAAAGATCATACTTTGAGTGCGCGACGTGATAATTTTTGAAGTAATTAACTGTTAGTGGAGGTATTGTTATAGTGGGAAAACTGGACCCCAAGTAAAAATACTCGAAACGAGAGTAAACAGCAAGTTTGAAAAATGGGTGGTATAACTGGATCCCATGTAGAAATACCCTTCACGACAGTAAATAGAATTAGAAAAAGGTATTAAATGACAGAAAACAGTATCAAACTACCTACATTTTACATTACATTACATTAATCGTTTTCTGTGGATCCCTTGGAGAGGAGTCTTTGGGATGTGGAAAGAGTCAAAGTACGTTTTCTTTTTTTTCTCAGATACATGGATATTGTACAATCCTAATGCAGGCAGAGTTATGAGATATAATCCTTTTGAAGATATTCGCCGAGGGAGTAGAAAGAGTTGGCCAACAAGAAGTTCTTTAATTCACTCAGAAACCGATCTTTGTCACTTACAAGACCTTTGACGTGCTCTGGTAAGTTATTGAATATATAAGTACCCATGTATTTGACTCCTTTTTGTGCTAATGTTAAGCTTTTATGGTCCTCATACAGACTGTTTTTAGGTCTGGTATTATAATCATGTTCTGCACTGTTTTGTGTAAAAAGAGACATGTCGGAAATGACAAAGGACATCAATGAGTATATGTAGTGAGAAGTAGTAGTTAGAATACCAAGTTTCTTAAAGAGGTCTCTGCATGGTGATCTAGGACCGACACCAGGTATGATTCTAATGACTCGTTTCTGAATCTTGAAAATGTTCTCTCTGTGAGAGGAGTTTCCCCAAAAGATGATTCCATAACTCATTAGTGAATGGAAGTAGGCCGAATAAACTAACTTCTTCATTTTTAGATCACCTATTTCTGCTATCATGTGTACTGCAAATGTAGCTGGACTAAGGCGTTTCATTAAGTCTATAGTGTGAGTTTTCCAATTCAGGTTGTGGTCAATTTGTAGCCCTAAAATTTTGACACTGTCTACGGCTTTAAATTCATTGTTTGAATACATTATACTTACAGGGTCAGGTATTCTTTGTGAGTTACTAAACTATATGTACCGGGTCTTGTCAAAATTCAGTGACAATCCATTTGCTGTGAACCAACCATTGATACTTACGAATGTTTCATTAGCTGTTTGCTCAGTGACATCACGGCCATCTTTGACAAGTCATTACGACTAATCCCAAAGAATTAAGCTTCCATATCAAGACAGTTATGAACCAGCTCTTCTTCAACATTTTCAACCAAGATTGCAGGTCTGCCTGTTTTTTGTTTCTACCTCAGATGTACGTAGGGGAGAGTTCCCGATTATCGGATACTTTTCTTTATGATTATATTTGACGTACTCTATTTCACGCTATGTTAAAATAAAATACACTTTCACGTGCCACAAGCATCCCAATAAAATATATCTTACCAACGTTTTCATTATTGATATTATTTTGGTCACAAATTGTACATCATCTGATTTATGAGCATTTTGATGTTTTTAAATTCGGGTTCCTGTTATCGGATAGTAGTGAGGATTAAGTACAATTCGATATAAAAAGAAACATACTTTATCTTATGAGTACTTTTAATAGAGAATATGCAAAAACATTACTTCCAGAACACAAAGAAAACACTGTCAAGAATGAGATAGATACAATAAAGAACATTGCCATAAGCAATGGCTATACAGCCAAATGAATTGTCAATTTAATCAGACAAATACACAAAAGCAAGACAACGAATGGACACACTGTGAAAGGAGAAAAAATATTCGCCAGTATCCCATGCCTGGGCCCCATATTACAAAAAATCGCCTACCTTTTCAGAGAAACAAATGCAACAGTTGCATTCTCAACCAATAATAAGTTAGGGAACCTACTCAGCCATAACGTAAAATCAAATACACAAACATACAACAACAGCGTAGTCTACAAAGTATCATGCCCCAGTTGTACTGCCTACTATGACGAGAAAACAGGCCGAAACTTCAAGAGCCGTTTTCGAGAACATGTAAATGCTTTCACGCTCAAGAATTTCGAAAAATCAGTCATTGCACAACGTATGTTGGAAACGAAACATGTCATCAACAGTCTAGAAGAGAATTTGGTAATACTACATAAAGAAGCCAATGGTGAGACCCTAAGTCTGCTAAAATAACTGGAGATATACCTCCACAAGATTAATAAAACCAGAATCTATGTTAAGTGAACGAACAGATTTCGCAAGCCATAATTATTTCAGTAATTTTAAAGACGAATTCCAAAGTTATTTCTTGCATATGTCAATTGTTTAATAGTTATATCTTTACCACTACGAATAAATTCATCTTTGACAACACTATGTATAAAAACATCTGTGAAGTGTTTATAAACATGCGTGCAAATGCATATCTTGAATGAAGTGACATGTACTAAAACGACGGAGGAAAGAATATTTGCCTGTAGTAAAACGTTAAAAATGCTCTCCTTGGGTTATGTGGTAAGTTTACACTGTTCATTTTTCACTATTTTGTACATGTTTTCAGCGTTCAACTTCCGAAATTCATAACCTAACATTAAACGTTTTCGTCACAGGAATATGCATTTCACCTCAGTGAGGATAAGAAATAAAACATGTATTAAGTCAAATTACACCTGACGATGGATGTCATTTACTGGCATACAATACCTTCCTGGTCTTTTGCTAACCAAACTTTCAACATTTTCAGTTTTGTTCTTTAGACAATCTTCTACGACTGATTTGGGAACGCGGTAGATTTTTGCTCCTTTCAAATACCCATATTTCTTCCTCTAACGGCATTTACTGCTTCTAACATTGCTTGCGGGTCCCATTGTTTCCTTTTCTTGGCTCTGAGCACTATGGGACTTAACATCTATGGTCATCAGTCCCCTTGAACTTAGAACTACTTAAACCTAACTAACCTAAGGACAGCACACAACACCCAGCTATCACGAGGCAGAGAAAATCCATGACCCCGCCGGGAATCGAACCCGGGAACCCAGGCGTGGGAAGCGAGAACGCTACCGTTCCTTTTCTTGATTGGTTTCGACAGTGACATCTACAAAAGAAATATAAGGTAAGTAAAAAAAAAGCTAAGCCAACCATCGGATATCCGATAATTAGAACCCTGCCAATATCCGATAAAAGGAACCCACGCTTGAACAGGAAGACCAGCATGAACAAAGACAGTATTTAACAAACACATTATTTCGAACTATTGTTCAGAAGTTGAAACTATAAGCTTTCCCACTATATATATCACATAAAACCGTTGTTGTTGTCTTCAGTCCTGAGACTGGTTTGATGCAGCTCTCCATGCTACTCTATCCTGTGCAAGCTTCTTCATCTCCCAGTACCTACTGCAACCTACATCCTTCTGAATCTGCTTAGTGTATTCATCTCTTGGTCTCCCTCTATGATTTTTACGCTACACGCTGCCCTCCAATACGAAATTGGTGATCCCTTGATGCCTCAGAACATGTCCTACCAATCGATCCCTTCTTCTAGTCAAGGTGTGCCACAAACTTCTCTTCTCCCCAATTCTATTGAATACCTCCTCATTAGTTACGTGATCTACCCATCTAATCTTCAGCATTCTTGTGTAGCACCACATTTAGAAAGCTTCTATTCTCTTCTTGTCCCAACTATTTATCGTCGATGCTTCACTTCCATGCGTGGCCACACTTTCAGAAACGACTTCCTGACACTTAAATCTATACTCGTTGTTAACAAATTTCTCTTCTTCAGAAACGCTTTCCTTGCCATTGCTAGTCTACATTTTATATCCTTTCTACTTCGACCGTATACACTTAAATATAGTCGATTTCTGCGCGTATAGTGAACTCTGCAGAATATGGTTCAAGTGGCTGTGAACACTATGGGACTTAACTTCTGAGGTCATCAGTCCCCTAGACTTAGAGCTAATTAAACCTAACTAACCTAAGGACATCACACACATCAATGCCCGAGGCAGGATTCGAACCTGCGACCGTAGCGGTCGCGCGGTTCCAGACTGTAGCGCCTAGAACCGCTCGTCCACTCAGGCCGGCCTGCAGAATATTTCCAAATTCAAAAACACATACAGTTTGAGGGTCTTACCTTTCAGTATATAGGAGAGATAACAAAAAATGCAGGGTACTGTAAATTTTTTTCGATTGTGAGACCATGTGTTGACGAACACATTAGCAACACGTGAAGCAAGGCGACAGCCGTGTCAGTACCAGGCAGTTGGCCCGCCAGTACGTTGCAAGTCAGACGACGGTGTGGAACGTTCTACATGACAATTGCCACTACCCATATCACTCAGCAGCGTGTGCAGCCGACACCCCCGGGATAACAAGGCCTCCCAGCAGTGTTAGCAACGTCACACTAAGCGGCCCATAGCCGACGCAGCAGTCCACGGACACCTCCGTACAGACGCGCCTGGTGCCAACCATCTTCTGTCCGTCATACAGAAAGGAGCGAACGATAATTCGAACCAAAGACCAAATTATATATATTCTTGTAAACAGCATAAAGGTTCATAACGAAATACCGATTACATATACGGGCAGGAATAGGTTCTAGAACTCCTCTGAAAAGTGTTTATCTTCAGTACCAGAATGAACATCAAATTGTCAGGTTTTCTAAATAGAAAAGCACTTTGTTAGTAACAGACAGCAATAATGAGACTTGCAGTTGGTGACTTCTACGTGGAAAAGCTGTAGAGAGATTGAAAATGGTAAGTAAAGAGAGCCTCAGCCTTTTGCTCACATTCTTACATGTAACGCACTTGGTTGTTTTTCATTTCCTTACCTTTCATAACATTTTTAATATTGTTTCAAGAAGTGTATCTTCAATAGCGAGTTAACTTCAAATTGTCAGGCTTTTCTTAAAGGAAAGAGCAGTCCCTTAGTATCACAGTGCAAGACAGAATATTGTGTTCAGTGATGTCTATGTTAAAAGGAGAATATTTGGTATCTATCTTTTGTTTCCATTCTTTATTACTGGGGATACACTTGTAAAAATTCTTGAAAAGAGCTGTCACCATGAACATATAACGCACAATAGTCATGTGTTTTATGAGATAAAGCGAACTCTTGTTACCTTATTGTAAACGAAAGTTGTGAGGGTTTTGCTATGTATGACAGTGTTTAAGATAATTTACTTTGAGTGTAATAGCTTGAAAATGTTAAGTCCTGCTGTCAGTTGGCATTTGTCACCACCTGTATGCGAGTTTTAAAGCTAAATAGTGTTCTGACAATTATAAAATAGTGGCAAAGTTCCTCAATCGATTAACTTATTCCTGCCCGTATATGTAATCGGTATTTCGTTCTGAACCTTTATGCTGTTTACAAGAATATATATAATTTGCTCTTTGGTTGGAATTATAGTTGGCTCCTTTCTGTATGACGGACAGAAGATAGTTAGCACCAGGCGCGTCTGTACGGAGGTGTCCGTCGACTGCTGCGTCGGCTATGGGCCGCTTAGTGTGACGTCACTAACACTGCTGGACGGCCTTGTTATCCCGGGGGTGTCGATGCAGCGCTTATTAGCGACAGTCTTTCCACAGTGGGGGCACTTTCGTCACTGGTTTCTTCACCACGTAACCATAATTGCCTAAAACGCAGTATCACATCCTCCACAAGGTGTGTGAGCAAAAAATATAAATCGGACACAACATTACCAATTACGATGACAGGCGAGGTCGCAAGGACATGACGTATGAGGAACAGTAGCACCCTCTAGGAGGGAGCTATGCGTACTGTAACTGTGGCTGCATGGTACAACGCATATTATACCGCGGTCTCTGTGACAAAGTATGGCGGAATAAATGCTATCTAGGATGAGCAATACTAACCTTACGACTTATCTTAGAAGAAAGATTAAGAAAAGGGAAACCTACGTTTCTAGCATTTGTAGACTTAGAGAAAGCTTTTGACAACGTTAACTGGAATACTCTCTTTCAAATTATGAAGGTGGCAGGGGTAAAATACAGGGAGCGAAAGGCTATTTACAATTTTACAGAAACCAGATGGCAGTTATAAGAGTCGAGGGGCATGAAAGGGAAGCAGTGGTTGGGAAAGGAGTGAGACAGGGTTGTAGCCTCTCCCCGATGTTATTCAATCTGTATATTGAGCAAGCAGTAAAGGAAACAAAAGAAAAATTCGGAGTAGGTATTAAAATTCATGGAGAAGAAGTAAAAACTTTTAGGTTCGCCGATGACATTGTAATTCTGTCAGAGACAGAAAAGGACTTGGAAGAGCAGTTGAACGGAAAGTACAGTGTCTTGAAAGGAGGATATAAGATGAACGTCAACAAAAGCAAAACGGGGATAATGGAATGTAGTCAAATTAAATCGGGTGATGCTGAGGGGATTAGATTAGGAAATGAGACACTTAAAGTAGTAAAGGAGTTTTGCTATTTAGGGAGTAAAATAGCTGATGATGGTCGAAGTAGAGAGGATATAAAATGTAGACTGGCAATGGCAAGGAAATTGTTTCTGAAGAAGAGATATTTGTTAACATCGAGTATAGATTTAAGTGTCAGGAAGTCGTTTCTGAAAGTATTTGTATGGAGTGTAGCCATGTGTGGAAGTGAAACATGGACAATAACCAGTTTGGACAAGAAGAGAATAGAAGCTTTCGAAATGTGCTGCTACAGAAGAATGCTGAAGATAAGGTGGGTAGATCACGTAACTAATGAGGAGGTATTGAATAGGATTGGGGAGAAGAGAAGTTTGTGGCACGACTTGACTAGAAGAAGCGATCGGTTGGTAGGACATGTTTTGAGGCATCAAGGGATCACAAATTTAGCATTGGAGGGCAGCGTGGAGGGTAAAAATCGTAGAGGGAGACCAAGAGATCAATACACTAAGCAGATTCAGAAGGATGTAGGTTGCAGTAGGTACTGGGAGATGAAGAAGCTTGCACAGGATAGAGTAGCATGGAAAGCTGCATCAAACCAGTCTCAGGACTGAAGACCACACAACAACACAACAACAGGATGAGGACCATGCATTTTGCCGGCCGGAGTGACCATGCGGTTCTAGGCGCTACAGTCTGGAACCGCAAGACCGCTATGGTCGCAGGTTCGAATCCTGCCTCGGGCATGGATGTGTGTGATGTCCTTAGGCCAGTTAGGTTTAAGTAGTTCTAAGTTCTATTGGACTGATGATCTCAGAAGTTGTCCCATAGTGCTCAGAGCCATTTGAACCATGCATTTCCGGACGTGATTAGATCTTTTTTGTTCCGTTCTCATCGATCAATGCCAAGAGGTGGTAGACGGTGGAAAAAATCACCCTGTATTTACGCTTGGACCCGCTAGAGTTCAAGAGAATGTCGAAGCAAGAGACCAGGAGATTCGCTTCGGATGGGGGAAGGACCAGCTTAGGTCATCTTCATGTATTATCGATTCTTGGGGCAAGGGTTGTTCGATGAAACGGTTCAGTGCGAATGCGCAACCGGCGCCAGAACTCCTGTGAGGATCTGAAATCTGCGAGTCGAGGGTTAATGTGCAGAACTATAGACCTATATCTCTAACGTCGATCAGTTGTAGAATTTTGGAACATGTGTTATGTTCGAGTATAACGACTTTTCTGGAGACTACAAATCTACTCTGTAGGAATCAGCATGGGTTTCGAAAAAGACGGTCGTGTGAAACCCAGCTCGCGCTATTCGTCCACGAGACTCCGAGGGCCATAGACACGGGTTCCCAGGTAGATGCCGTGTTTCTTGACTTCCGCAAGGCGTTCGATACAGTTCCCCACGGTCGTTTAATGAACAAAGTAAGAGCATATGGACTATCAGACCAATTGTGTGATTGGATTGAAGAGTTCCTAGATAACAGAACGCAGCATGTCATTCTCAATGGAGAGAAGTCTTCCGAAGTAAGAGTGATTTCAGGTGTGCCGCAGGGGAGTGTCGTAGGACCGTTGCTTTTCACAATATTCATAAATAACCTTGTGGATGACATCCGAAGTTCACTGAGGCTTTTTGCGGATGATGCTGTGGTATATCGAGAGGTTGTAACAATGGAAAATTGTACTGAAATGCAGGAGGGTCTGCAGCGAATTGACGCATGGTGCAGGGAATGGCAATTGAATCTCAATGTAGACAAGTGTAATATGCTGCGAATACATAGAAAGAAAGATCCCTTATCATTTAGCTATAATATAGCTGGTCAGCCACTGGAAGCAGTTAATTCCATAAATTATCTGGGAGTACGCATTAGGAGTGATTTAAAATGGAATGATCATATAAAGTTGATCGTCGGTAAGGCAGATAGAGAAGATCCAACGGAGAGTAGCGCGCTTCGTCACAGGATCATTTAGTAATCGCGAAAGCTTTACCGAGATGATAGATAAACTCCAGAGGAAGACTCTGCAGGAGAGACGCTCAGTAGCTCGGTACGGGCTTTTGTTGAAGTTTCGAGAACATACCTTCACCGAGGAGTCAAGCAGTATATTGCTCTCTCCTACGTATATCTCGCGAAGAGATAAAATCAGAGAGATTAGAGCTCACACAGAGGCATACCGACAATCCTTCTTTCCACGAACAATACGAGACTGGAATAAGAGATAGAAGTACTCAAGGTACCCTCCGCCACACACTGTCAGGTGGCTTGCGGAGTATGGATGTAGATGTAGATGTAATGGGCTGGGGTCTTTGCGGTGTGGATAGCACGAAGTTGGGGATTTTGGTCTCGCGGACATTGTGTCCAGATGAGTGAGACACTTAAGACAAGTGTTGTAGTGATGTAGAGCATCCGGGTTCGAGTCCCGGACCAATACGAGATTTCAGCTCTCGCCGTTGCATTGCAGATGTAAGTCATAATTTGCTTCCTATCTCTGTCCCATCCCGTTTGCTTTTCATTCTTTTCATCCCAATTAGTCCCATGTAGAAGTAGATGTTGAAGAGTGGTTTAATGCAGCTATCTATCCTCTCCAACCCTTTTCTTCTCCACATAACTACCTCAACCTACATGCGCCTGAACCTGCTTACTGTGGTCAATCCCCAGTCTGGCTCTCCATTTTTTACTCCGCCCAACACTTCCCTGCAGTTAGCACCTCGCATGAGAGTGTCCGCACGTTTCGACCTTGCAGGAGTCACTGCTGTGACCTAGCAAGCGGGAGATCGGACAGTTTGTACGAACTTGTTGCAATAATGACATACGTCTCGCCTTGCAAGCGTTTCTTCAACTGACCTATTTTAGGAAAGTCATACTACAAATTTTTTTTCGTAGTTGTATTCTATAGCTTTCCATTAGTTTTCTAGTCTCTGCAAGTAAGCTTCAGGACTTTGCAGGTCTTCCCTGCATTTCGCTATAGTATTCTAGCGTTGCAAAATTCGCGTAAACAACAGCATCATTCGCTGTACTCGATACATTAATCGTTCAAGTGGCTCTGATCGCTGTGGGACTTACCATCTGAGGTCATCAGTCCCCTAGACTTAGAACTACTTAAATCTATGGAGTGTAGCCGTGTATGGAACTGAAACATGGACGATAAATAGTTGGGACAAGAAGAGAATAGAAGCTTTCGAAATGCGGTGCTACAGAAGAATGCTGAGGATTAGATGGGTAGATCACATAACTAATGAAGTATTGAATAGAATTGGGGAGGAGAGAGAGTTTGTGGCACAACTTGACTAGAAGAAGGGATCGGTTGGTAGGACATGTTCTGAGGCATCGAGGGATCACAAATTTAGCATTGGAGGGCAGCGTGGAGGGTAAAAATCGCAGAGGGAGACCAAGAGATGAATACACTAAGCAGATTCAGAAGGATGTAGGTTGCAGTAGGTACTGGGAGATGAAGAAGCTTGCACAGGATAGAGTAGCATGGAGAGCTGCATCAAACCAGTCTCAGGACTGAAGACCACAACTACAACAATCCTAACTAACCTAAGGACATCACACACATCCATGCCCGAGGCAGGATTAGAACCTGCGACCGTAGCGGTCGCGCGGTTCCAGACGTAAGCGCCTAGAACCTCTCGGCCACAGCGGCCGGCTCGATGCATTATCAGATACATGCTACTTCCGCGATGAGGCAGAATATTTCCCTAATAAAATGGCAGAGCACTGTGGTAATCGAACAAGGCTTCTAGCTGAACATTGTGTCAAGCGAAAAACGCCGGGACACTCCGCTCGGTACTTACTGAGTTACAGGGAGTGCCTACTCTTTCTTCACAGCTATACGCCCCCATCGTTGCAGAAAATAATATTGGGTTTATGAAGGTCATTAAGAGTTTATGGGGGCGCCGAGATATTGGACGATAAAAGCAGTTTTGTGGTTACTAAAAGGTCAGCGAACTTCACATTTCTCGTTCCCTAGAAGGCAGGTGAGAACACTCGCACTCGGAAACAGTGTTGGAAAGAGCGACTAATGGACTATTTTCTTTTGTTGTCGTTTTACTTTTTGCAAGTGCTATTGCAGACGATTACGGAGGGTGAATATTAATGGAACAGACAAACGGCATGGACGGATTTCTGACTGGAAATGGTGGAAAAATGTTCCGGAAATGCAAAGTTGCCACAGTAGATGGTGCTGAAGACTGAAAGTTTTTCTGACCATTTTCCGTGAGTTCCTTGTGTGTCTCAGGCAGTGTACTGTAAGCAGCAGAATGGTCCGATGTTCATGTAGGGAACATGCCGAGATTGTGTTTGTGTGCGGCCAAGAGGATGGAAACGGTCGAGAGGCAGCACGGCTGTACCAAAACAAGTACCCTCACAGACTACAGTCACGTCACGTAACATTTCAAGCCCGTTTTGGGCATTTGCGAGATTTTAGGTCCTTCCAGACAGACGAACGTTGTGTGGTGTCATATCCATGAATACTGACCATTCCTTCTGAGACACCGTGTACAGTTGTAGGAACTTCGCGCTGTGGCCGAGCGGTTCTAGGCGCTACAGTCTGGAACCGCGCGACCAATACGGTCGCAGGTTCGAATCCTGCCTCAGGCGTGGATGTGTGTGATGTCCTTAGGTTAGTTAGCTTTAAGTAATTCTAAGTTCTAGGGGACTTATCACCTCAGATGTTAAGACCCATAGTGCTCAGAGCCACTTGAACCATTTTTTTAGGAACTTTGCTCCTTGTTTTTGGTGATATTACTTCCGGCGGAAGTATGTGGTCAACTTCTTTACAGACTTCGCAACTTGTGGTCTAGTGGCTAGCGTCACTACCTCAGGGCCCCGGGTTTGATTCCCGGCCGGGTTGGGGATTTTCCCTGCCCGTGACTGGGTGTTTGTGTTGTCCTCATCATTTCATCATCATCATCATCATTCGTGACTGTGTCTGGATTGGAGTGTGAAAAAAATTGGACTGTGAAAAAATTGGGATTTTGTACAGGTGCTGGTAACCGCGCAGTTGAACACCCCACAAACCCATCATCATCATCATCATCATCATCATCATCGACCCTGTATACTGTTGAAACCGTGACGTGGTGTGAGGTGACATAACCTCGGGGATTTTCCTGCAGACATGACGTCACTATGATCACACGGTCCTGGTTTACGCACTCCCTTCTGCTCCAGACGTCAAAGGCCCCTTCTGTAAGACTGACGTAAGCGAGGCAGACGTACCACTCCCCTTGGCACGTCTTCCGCGGCGGAGCTCTTTGAAACAGTCGGTAGACGCTCTACGAAGCTCATGAACTATTCTCTCTTAGCCTGGAATTCTGCCCCACTCCTTGCACGTAAATGTAAGTGTGTGTGTGTGTGTGTGTGTGTGTGTGTGTGTGTGTGCGTGCGTGCGTGTGCGTGTGCTTAATAATGTAATGTAGTGTTAACAGTTTTTCCACCGCTTTCTTACAGTAATCGACAGCGCAACATGTTTTCAGGTATTTCCTTATCAACAGTGGCAAGTAAGACATCTCTAGCTTGAATACAGATAGATCGTAAATTCGTAGTTTTTCTCTTTTGGCAAGTATTCTCCGCGTATTAATACACACTCTCGTAACATCTGTGAACTGTGTAGCGGAGGTTACTTGCTAAATCCAGCCTTGTCGTCAAATATGACACGTCTAGGAAACCTGCTTTCTCGAATCGATAGACATTTCAAACAAATCGTATTAAAGAGTTTTATTACAAAAGGAATAGATTACAATACTTAACTTCAATTACACAGATGTGTCGCAAGTAAAGGGGACATGCAAAATAAGCAGCGTTCTTCAGTAGAAACAATCCTAAGTCTGCTGCGACATGGAGTGTATAAATGAAGTAACGAGCGTTGACGCTTCTATCCCAGTCGCTATTCTTGAAGCTACTCTTCAACTGGGCTGCGACCATTGGGGCGCGGCGCTTATGCCCTCATCGCATCAGGGCCGCTGCTGTTGAGTTGTCCTGGAGCCCTAATCTTGTTCATAACGATCGGTGCACTAGGTTAGCCTCGGCTGTGACGTCAGTTTCGGTTTTCTATCCGACGTTACTATTCAGTAAGCTTCTGAGGCGTGATACCGATCGGTCCTCCTGCCGATTTTTCGACAACTTATAACGATATGTTTATGTAATGTGTATACATAAACATACAGTTATAAATGTCCCCGTTCGTAGTCGCTAAATGACAATATGTTTACTTTTGTGCTGTAACATATAGCTATAATCAGCCGTGGAAATACATTTGCGAACGCCGGCCGTGTGCGGCTGTTTCTTGTTGGATCGTCTGGATCAGTCGGAAGTTGCATTGCAGAGGAGAGTAAATGGCTATTCAAAATATAATTATTTTTGGATAGCTCAACATGAATTTCCTAAGGGACCGTAGTTTATCATGCATTTACCAGTACAATATGGCGCGGAGAAAATATTTCGCCGCATACAACTTCCGTGCGATTTCGACGAAAGAATTCGTGACTGTGAACTCTCTATTTGGCAGAAACATAAAGAAAATTAAATAACTTCATGAAGGAGTGAGACATAGATTCTATATTAAATAAATAGTCCATACACCAGTTCCATTTAACTCTGAATTTATGGCAATTAATAGGCGAACTTACACTGCAATGAAGGATGTAACCTCCCCAGAGAAATTTGAAAGACAATATTTAAATGTTAACTAGAATAGAACCTAGTGTAACCTCCCAGCAAATAAAATAATTTATTGACAATGACAATTAAATGAGAAATAGCAATCTGAGCCAAATGTAAGCTGCCCACAAAAATGAAAGTCAATTCAATAAAAATGAAATCTCAGTGACAATCAAAACGCAAATAGACCGAAATGTCGATCTGAGGATCTGTTCTTACCTCAGTAAAATTGCATCTGCTCTTATTTTTCGCCATAGCTTGGAGGAAATGCATCGCAAAATTCTTTGAACTTAGGTAAATTTTTTCTTTAAGGAAATGCATGGGAAATTTTCTTTCAATAAAATGTTTGTTTTGTTAAAATGCTTGGTTTGAAAACAAAATTATTATTGGGGCGATTCTTGAACAAATTAATTACACTTAAGATGCATTACATTATCAGATGAGCGCAATGCTGCTTCATTACCTTATTTAAAAAATATACCTCGTCCCGAATGTCGACCATAGAGCCATGTCGACGCCCGCCGACTCCTCACACACAACTGCGACTGTCTCTCGCGCGCTACTACAAGCTCTCGCGACTCGCTACGTACAACTGAACTCTCCAGCAACTCGACCGCAACTGCACCTGCCGACTCCCTACATTCAACTGAACTCTCGCGCGGTGAAGCGCAGACTAGCAACGATAAATAACTCTCTGGTCAGAGATTCTCTCATGCCTCGCCATCGCTGTACTAAATACACTTCTGGAAATGGAATAAAGAACACATTGACACCGGTGTGTCAGACCCACCATACTTGCTCCGGACACTGCGAGAGGGCTGTACAAGCAATGATCACACGCACGGCACAGCGGACACACCAGGAACCGCGGTGTTGGCCGTCGAATGGCGCTAGCTGCGCAGCATTTGTGCACCGCCGCCGTCAGTGTAAGCCAGTTTGCCGTGGCATACGGAGCTCCATCGCAGTCTTTAACACTGGTAGCATGCCGCGACAGCGTGGACGTGAACCGTATGTGCAGTTGACGGACTTTGAGCGAGGGCGTATAGTGGGCATGCGGGAGGCCGGGAGGACGTACCGCCGAATTGCTCAACACGTGGGGCGTGAGGTCTCCACAGTACATCGATGTTGTCGCCAGTGGTCGGCGGAAGGTGCACGTGCCCGTCGACCTGGGACCGGACCGCAGCGACGCACGGATGCACGCCAAGACCGTAGGATCCTACGCAGTGCCGTAGGGGACCGCACCGCCACTTCCCAGCAAATTAGGGACACTGTTGCTCCTGGGGTATCGGCGAGGACCATTCGCAACCGTCTCCATGAAGCTGGGCTACGGTCCCGCACACCGTTAGGCCGTCTTCCGCTCACGCCCCAACATCGTGCAGCCCGCCTCCAGTGGTGTCGCGACAGGCGTGAATGGAGGGACGAATGGAGACGTGTCGTCTTCAGCGATGAGAGTCGCTTCTGCCTTGGTGCCAATGATGGTCGTATGCGTGTTTGGCGCCGTGCAGGTGAGCGCCACAATCAGGACTGCATACGACCGAGGCACACAGGGCCAACACCCGGCATCATGGTGTGGGGAGTGATCTCCTACACTGGCCGTACACCACTGGTGATCGTCGAGGGGACACTGAATAGTGCACGGTACATCCAAACCGTCATCGAACCCATCGTTCTACCATTCCTAGACCGGCAAGGGAACTTGCTGTTCCAACAGGACAATGCACGTCCGCATGTATCCCGTGCCACCCAACGTGCTCTAGAAGGTGTAAGTCAACTACCCTGGCCAGCAAGATCTCCGGATCTGTCCCCCATTGAGCATGTTTGGGACTGGATGAAGCGTCGTCTCACGCGGTCTGCACGTCCAGCTCGAACGCTGGTCCAACTGAGGCGCCAGGTGGAAATGGCATGGCAAGCCGTTCCACAGGACTACATCCAGCATCTCTACGATCGTCTCCATGGGAGAATAGCAGCCTGCATTGCTGCGAAAGGTGGATATACACTGTACTAGTGCCGACATTGTGCATGCTCTGTTGCCTGTGTCTATGTGCCTGTGGTTCTGTCAGTGTGATCATGTGATGTATCTGACCCCAGGAATGTGTCAATAAAGTTTCCCCTTCCTGGGACAATGAATTCACGGTGTTCTTATTTCAATTTCCAGGAGTGTACATACGCGTTTCAAGGATTTAACATGGATGCCGTTTTGACTGGCACTTCTCTTCTCGTAATGAAAATAATTCCTTTGACGTTTTCACATACACGTCGCACAATAAATTTACTGCTATGCAGTATTGCACTTTTAGTACTGCACTTTTACTTTACACTAAAATAATATTATTTTTAACGATAATAATACGACGGCAAGACATGCGCGTCCGACACAAGTTACAAGAGACAAGAGAAGAATGAGTAACTGTTCATCGAGAATATCTCGTACATAAAAAAAAAATGTGTAAAAGTGTTCTTCTTCTGTCCGTTTTTCGCGCCGCGGTTTTCAAAGTCAATTACTCACTGCATCTCTGACGGCGCTTCGACAATAAACAAATTACGTCACAGGTCGTTCACCTTTTACATTCTCGCAACATTATTTGCTAACTGTAGCTGTTGCCGAGCGACTGCTCGATTAGTGAATGATTTAAAATGACAAGGCAATCACATTATGTTATAAACTGTACTGAGAGATTTTGAATTTCGGTATATCCCTGTGGTTCTTTTTGGTGTGGATTATTTACACCTACAATTTGTTATTTTAAATATACTGAGCGGCTTTAGCATCGGATTTAGTGATTGTGTTACTTAAGAACCACCAGGACATGTGTGGGCGGAAAGTGATTTCATAATAGATTATTTGCCTTAGATAGAAATATGCTATGTATTGTTGTTACTGTGAATGATTATAACACAAAAGAAAACAGATTTGGTCAATATTCTCATAAAATACCAGTTATTTTATGCAATTAAGAGTTCAAAGATGATTAAATATCAAGACGTCGGCTCTGCTTACATACAGGGTGTTACAAAAAGGTACGGCCAAACTTTCAGTAAACGTTCCTCACACACAGATAAAGAAAAGATATTATGTGGAGATGTGTCCGGAAACGCTTAATTTCCGTGTTAGAGTTCATTTTAGTTTCGTCAGTATGTACTGTACTTCCTCGGTTCACCGCCAGATTGTCCAATTGAAGGAAGGTAATGTTGGCTTCGGTGCTTGTGTTGACATGCGACTCATTGCTCTACAGTACTAGCATCAAGCACATCAGTACGTAGCATCAACAGGTTAGTGTTCATCACGAACGTGGTTTTGCAGTCAGTGCAATGTTTACAAATGCGGGGTTGGCAGATGCCCATTTGATGTGTGGATTAGCACGGGGCAATAGCTGTGGCGCGGTACGTTTGTATCAAGACAGGTTTCCAGAACGAAGGAGTCCCGACAGGAAGACGTTCGAAGCAATTGATCGGCGTCTTAGGGAGGACGGAACATTCCAGCCTTTGACTCGCGACTGGGGAAGACCTAGAACGACGAGGACACCTGCAATGGACGAGGCAATTCTTCGTGCAGTTGACGATAACCCTAATGTCAGCGTCAGAGTAGTTGCTGCTGTACAAGGTAACGTTGACCACGTCACTGTATGGAGAGTGCTACGGGAGAACCAGTTGTTTCCGTACCGTGTACAGCGTGTGCAGGCACTATCAGCAGCTGATTGGCCTCCACAGGTACAGTTCTGCGAATGGTTCATCCGACAATGTGTCAATCCTCATTTCAGTGCAAGTGTTCTCTTTACGGATGAGGCTTCATTCTAACGTGATCAAATTGTAAATTTTGACAATCAACATGTGTGGGCTGACGAGAATCCGCACGCAATTGTGCAACCACGTCATCAACACAGATTTTCTGTGAACGTTTGGGCAGGCATTGTTGGTGATGTCTTGATTGGGCCCCATGTTCTTCCACCTACGCTCAATGGAGCACGTTATCACGATTTCATACGGGATACTCTACCTGTGCTGCTAGAACATGTGCCTTTACAAGTACGACACAACATGTGGTTCATGCACGATGGAGCTCCTGCACATTTCAGTCGAAGTGTTCGTACGCTTCTCAACAACAGATTCTGTGACCGATGGATCGGTAGAGGCGGACCAATTCCGTGGCCTCCACGCTCTCCTAACCTCAACCCTCTTGACTTTCATTTATGGGGGCATTTGAAAGCTCTTGTCTACGCAACCCCGGTACCAAATGTAGAGACTCTTCGTGCTCGTATTGTGGACGGCTGTGATACAATACGCCATTCTTCAGGGCTGCATCAGCGCATCAGGGATTCTATGCGACGGAGGGTGGATGCACGTATCCTCGCTAACGGAGGACATTTTGAACATTTCCTGTAACAAAGTGTTTGAAGTAACGCTGGTACGTTTTGTTGCTGTGTGTTTCCATTCCATGCTTAATGTGATTTGAAGAGAAGTAATAAAATGAGCTCTAACATGGAAAGTAAGCGTTTCCGGACACATGTCCACATAACATATTTTCTTTCTTTGTGTGTGAGGAATGTTTCCTGAAAGTTTGGCCGTACGCCGTACCTTTTTGTAACACCGTGTATATTACGTGAGTGTTGGCTAAAATTATTAGTGGCTTAGCGTATTCTTTTCCGCAAATAGTTTACTTATTAATTATCGAAACGCATTTAAAACTTATAAGTAACAATGCGAAGGACTTTTGTGAAGCCTGATAGAGGAAACCTTCCAAAACTTCATGTATTTACGGCTTACGCCCGCATGATTCGGCAACGAAGTCAGCCTGCGTCTCTCTCAAATACAATTACAGAAAATAAAGCGCTGACAGCATGCGACTTCTAGTAGCGAAGTTGGTAAGGCGACGAACTGCTGTAGCATGTGACGTGGGTTCGTATGTATACCACTGAATGCGAAAATTTTTTTTCTGTTCGTATTTGCTACACGAGACTTTTTCTGAAATATTCGTTGTAATTCACACGTAAGAGTGCTCTTTCTCAGTAACGAGAATCTCCGATTTCGTGACTTCCATATGTTTAAAAAATGAAATTACTATGCGTGAAACAACTGACAGTGACATGTACTCTTTTTTTTGTCACAAATAATTCACCACTTTTTTCTGAATACTTAGCAATTTCCGAGTGTGTGGTCAGACAGGACTCTAAGAGCACTGCTTAAATTACTGCGAATGAAACTAGCAGTAATCGTCTCTATACTGTAGCTTGTCACAAGTATTTATCTGCGATCGAATCCTTAACAACAGTAGACAGAGATGAAATGTTCCCGCCACAATATTTTCATACTATACCACTATATATGAAACATTTTGATTCATCAGATGCATGTTATAAACTACAACTACAACTCGCCACACGCTCTCGAAAAGGCGCTTTTTTGAATTATGTTTTTATGAACCAAATCGTTGATGTATCATATAGGCAAGTACGCTACTTCATCATTTGGATCACTAGGAGCCGCGCGGGATTAGCCGAGCGGTCTGAGGCGCTGCGGTCATGGACTGTGCGGCTGGTCGCGGCGGAGGTTCGAATCCTCCCTCGGGCATGCGTGTGTGTGTTTGTCCTTAGGATAATTTAGGTTAAGTAGTGTGTAAGCTTATGGACTGATGACCTCAGCAGTTAAGTCCCATAGGATTTCACAAACATTTGAACGTTTTTTAAATTTTTTTTTATCTCTAGGAGCGAGCTACAACCACATTCTATGCATCTTCTTATTGTTTGACCCTTTCTTGAACAATTTTTGGGGTTCCTGGAGATCTGCTCCGTCTATACAACTAACTGAAGGCAGGTTATTCCCTTAAGCGTTTCACTTCTTTTATTGCCGACCGATGTGGCAGAGCGGTTCTAGGCGCTACAGTCTGGAACCGCGCGACCGCTACGGTCGCAGGTTCGAATCCTGCCTCGGGCATGGATGTGTGTGACGTCCTTAGGTTAGTTAGGTTTAAGTAGTTCTAAGTTCTATGGGACTGATGACCACAGATGTTAGGTCCCATAGTGCTCAGAGCCATTTGAACCATTTCAACTTCTTTTATTTGTGAAGCATCATCACGATTAAAGGAAGCGAATGTGATGTTAGGAAGAGCTCCACTTACAGATGGTAAAATTGTTGTTTATAAAAACACGACCGGTTTCGCGACCTACAGTTGGTTCAAATGACTCCGAGCACTATGTGACTTAACACCTGAGGTCATCAGTCCCCTAGAACCTAAAACTACTTAAACCTCACTAACCTAAGGACATCACACACATCCATGCCCGAGGCAAAATTCGAACCTGCGACTGTAGCAGCAGCGCGGTTCCGGACTGTAGCGTCTAGAACTGTAAGTAGGCTCTTTGGTTTTTTATGTTGGTAACGTCACGTAGCGCTCTGTATGAAAATCACTGGCTGTGCTGGATTCAGTCTGTGGCTGGTTGACATTGTTGGAACATTCGCTATTGTAGAGTTGGGCAGTTGGATGTGAACAGCGCGTAGCGTTGCGCAGTTGGAGGTGAGCCGCCAGCAGTGGTGGATGTGGGGAGAGAGATGGCGGAGTTTTGAGAGCGGATGATCTGGACGTGTGTCCATCAAGGACAGTAAATTTGTAAGACTGGATGTCATGAACTGATATATATATTATGACTTTTGAACACTATTAAGGTAAATACATTGTTTGTTCTCTATCAAAATCTTTCATTTGCTAACTATGCCTATTAGTAGTTAGTGCCTTCAGTAGTTAGAATCTTTTACTTAGCTGGCAGTATTGGCGCTCGCTGTATTGCAGTAGTTCGAGTAACGAAGATTTTTGTGAGATAAGTGATTTGTGAAACGTATAGGTTAATGTTACTCAGGGCCATTCTTTTGTAGGGATTATTGAAAGTCAGATTTCGTTGCGCAAAAAATATTGTGTGTCAGTTTAGTGTTGATGAGAATAGGGAAAGAGCGAAATGTCTGAGTACGTTCAGTTCTGCTCAGCTGTTTGAAGATCAAATAATGTAAGAGATTTACCAGCACAGTAATTGATAATTTTTCAAAGGGAATGTTTGAGAACCTACAGTTGCATCATTAGGTGCAACATACACGGTAAGAATCAAAGTACAGTGTCAGCTTATTTTGTCGATACTAAAATTAATAAAGGAATGTCTAAAATATACTCACAACTTTCAAATATCATAAGCATAACCATCGCTCCTAGCCAAAATTTACTATTCAGAGTATTGTCGATACTTCGGGGAGCGAAAGGTGAAAAACCTGCTCTATTCTTTAAAATTTGCCTGCATGTAAAAAGATAAAAGAAAATATTTTATAGTGAGCTGACGCTAAATTTTTTTCTAAAAAAGAGGTATATTCTATAACGCTCAAAACAGCCGAGCTGACAAAGGAACGCCCTCCCCCCCCCCCCCCCTATTTTTTGTAAAATACCATCTCTGGGTGCAGTATCTGAAAAAAAAACTGGCAGACGTATGAGATGTAAAAGCATTATTCCAGCGAATTTTAAATTTTCAGATCTAGGCGGAAAACTCAGACAGAAGGAAAATGCTGTGGCAGATAAATGGAGCGGGAGTGTACTGCATCAGTGATTGCCCTAAAAAATATATACGAAAAACCGGCAGGCTATTTCGAATAAAATTTCAGAAACACATTAAATAAATACCGCGCGATCTGCATCAACAGCGCACGTACGATGAGGGCCGCAGCATCACAAGCCCTTCAGAAAGTTTAAAATATTTCACAAAAAAGAAAATAAAGCCGTATTTTAAATACACTGAACCGGCCGCTGTGACGGAGCGGTTCTAGGCGCTTCAGTCTGGACTCGCACGACCGCTACGGTCGCAGGTTCGAATCCTGCCTCGGGCATGGATGTGTGTGATGTCCTTAGGTTAGTTAGGTTTAAGTAGTTCTAAGCTCTAGGGGGCTGATGACCTCAGATGTCAAGTCCCATAGTGCTCAGAGCCATTTGATTGGCCTGATTTGCTTTGCCTTACTCTCCATCTTTCTCGTTTCTCTTTCAATGTCTCCTCCTCTCTACACAGTGCCTCGAGTTCATACTCTGCCTTTCTCCTCCTCCTCCTTCCCTTACTCGCTAACAGCTCTTGCGACGGCACCGTCGCACAATAGAGACCGCCCCCGCCGCCCCACCCCCGCCAGGGCGCTACGAGATACACGGGCGTGCCGGGCGCCGTACATACAGGGGAGCAGCCAAAGGCCTGTCTGGGCGTATCTGTGTTATTGTTTGCGGAAACACTCGGGCTGACTGTGTCCACACGCTGCCCCGACCACTCGAGACGCCCTGAAAAGCGATCGGTAGTGGGAGGGGAGATGGGTGGGGCGGGGAGGGGTGGCGCAGTACGTGTCAGTGCGTGGGAGTCTGAGCGGGGCGTGTGCGCAGCGCAAACACGGAGGATGATGGCCAATCACAGCGACTGCTGCAGCTCGCCGGCCCCACTTCAAAACAGCCACAGGCAGTGACCCAGTAGGTGAACAGGTAGACGTGATCAAAACACCAGTGGACACCGTACTCTTATTAAAGGGAAGTCCTGTATCAACGCATGAAAAATAGTTTTCCTGGTTAATTTTTCAAGTGAAATTAAGAGTAATCCAAAATCTACCTAAATCGTATTCCTTATACTTTTGTCTAAAGTCAGTTTCGTGTGCATATCAGACGCTCACGGTAACTGCTGCCCTAGGCGGAAAGACCCGTTGCATCCGGATCGTCGATCATTAGCGTGAATTGGTTGATTGGGTTGTTTAGCCGAGGAGACCAAACAGCGAGGTCATCGGTCTCGTCCGATTAGGGAAGGACGGGGAAGGAAGTCGGCCGTGCCCTTTCAAAGGAACCATCCCGGCATTTGCGTGGAGGAATTTAGGGAAATCACGGAAAACCTAAATTAGGATGGCCGGACGCCGGATTGAGCCGTCGTTCTCCCGAATGAGAGTCCAGTGTGATATCGACTGCTCCACCTCGCTCGCTCGGTAGCGTGAATTCCCAAAGCCCTCCCACTGAAGAGCCAAAGAAGGTGGCACACGAGCCTAATGTCGTCTAGGGCCACCGTGAACACGCAGAAGCGACGCAGCACTACGTGGCACAGGGTATATACACGGCTGGCCATTAAAATTACTACACCAAGAAGAAATGCACATGATAAACGGGAATTCATTGGCCAAATCTATTGTACTAGAACTGACATGTGATTACATTTTCACCCAATTTGGGTGCACAGATCCTGAGAAATCAGTACCCAGAACAACCACCTCTGCCCGTAATAACGGCCTCGATACACCTGGGCATTGAGTCAAACACAGCTTGGATGGCGTGTACAGGTACAGCTGCCCATGCAGCAACAACACGATACTACAGTTCATCAAGACTAGTGACTGGCGTATTGTGACGAACCAGTTGCTGGGGCACCATTGACCAGACATATCCAATTGGTGAGAGACCTCGAGAATGTGCTGGCCAGCGCAGCAGTCGAACATTTTCTGTATTCAGAAAGGCCCGTACAGGACCTGCAACATGCGGTCGTGCATTATCCTGCTGAAATGTAGGGTTTCGAAGGGATCGAATGAAGGGTAGAGCCACGGGTCGTAACACATCTGAAATGTAACGTCCACTGTTCAAAGTGCCGTCAGTGTGAACTAGAGGTGACGGAGACGTGTAACCAATGGAACCCCATACCATCACGCCGGGTGATAGGCCAGTATGGCGATGACGAATACACGCTTCCGATGTGCGTTCACCGCAATGTCGCCAAACACGGATGCGACCATCATGATGCTGTAAACAGAACCTGGATTCATCCGAAAAAATGACGTTTTGCCACTCGTGCACCCAGGTTCGTCGTCGAGTACACCATCGCAGGCGCTCCTGTCTGTCATGCAGCGTCAAGGGTAATCGCAGCCACGGTCTCCGAGCTGATAGTGCATACTGCTGCAAACGTCGTCGAACTGTTCTTGCAGATGGTTGTTGTCTTGCAAACGTCCCCATCTGT
This sequence comes from Schistocerca americana, assembly GCF_021461395.2. Classification (NCBI taxonomy): domain Eukaryota; kingdom Metazoa; phylum Arthropoda; class Insecta; order Orthoptera; family Acrididae; genus Schistocerca; species Schistocerca americana. Next base: position 141,197,390 of record NC_060129.1, read on the forward strand.
TGACTCAGGGATCGAGACGTGGCTGCACGATCTGTTACAGCCATGCGGATAAGATGCCTGTCATCTCGACTGCTAGTGATACGAGGCCGTTGGGATCCAGCACGGCGTTCCGCATTAGCCTCTTGAACCCACCGATTCCGTATTCTGCTAACAGTCATTGGATCTCGACCACCGCGAGCAGCAATGTCGCGATATGATAAGTCGCAGTCGCGATAGGCTACAATTCGACCTTTATCAAAGTTGGAAACGCGATGGTACGCATTTCTCCTCCTTACACGAGGCATCACAACAACGTTTCACCAGGCAACGCTGGTCAACTGCTGTTTGTGTATGAGAAATCGGTTGGAAACTTTCCTCACGTCAGCCAACGGCGCCAAACTTGTGTGAATGCTCTGGAATGCTAATCATTTGCATATCACAGCATCTTCGTGCTGTCGGTTAAATTTAGCGTCTGTCGCGCGTCATCTTCGTGGTGTAGCAATTTTAATGGCTAGTAGTGTATAAATGAATATCGGGGTTTTAACGCTTTATAATATTTATTATATTAAACTTACAGTTATAAATAATATGTCAAATGAAAGAGCAACTCAAGCAGTTCTACGAAGAACCTTATAAATGTCTAATGTGAGCACCATTTGTCACACGGCACACATCAAGTCTATAGCCGAGTTCTTCCCAAACATTGATAAGTGTGTTTTCAGGCATTGTAGCAGCAGCTGCTTCAGTCCGGTATCTTAATTCAGGGAGGGCTGCTGGTAGCGGAGGCACGTACACACGGTCCTTGATGAAGCCCCAACGGAAAAAATCGCACGGTGTTAGGTCGGGTGAAACTGGAGGCAGTGCAAAGCAAGCCCTGGCATTGGGCCCCTTGCGGCCTATCCAGCGCTTGGGTACAGTGAAGTTCAACCAATCGCGTACTTCGCTATGCCAGTGAGGTGGGGCACCATCTTGCTGGAAAATGAAGTTCTCTGGCTCATCTTCTTCCAACTGAGGGAAGAGCCATTGCTCGTGTATCAAGGTAAGAAGTGCGAGTTACTGTAGGTTCACCAAAATAAAGGCCCATAAACTTTCTGCTGGGATACGGAACAGTCACTTTAGCGGAATCTCGTCGCATTTTTACCACCTCGTGAGGATTTAATGAGCCCCAGATGCGCACATCGCGAGTGTCAACATGTCCACTAAGGTGAAAGATCGATTCCTCAATGAAGGCAACATGATCCAGAAAATCTTCATAAGGCATGAAACAACATTTCGTTTGCGAAGTTGGCACGTAATTCATGGTGTGCCAGCTTTAGACCCTGTAATCACTGTAAACAGTAAGGACGTAGTTGTACGCGTTTTCTTAAAACTTTCCAAATGGTCGACATGGAACTTGTAATTCACGACTAGCCTTCTGGACTGATTTCTTTGGGCTATGAGTAAACGAGTCTCTCACTCGCTCAACAGTCTCTTCACTAACTCTTGGTCGGCCTGTGCTCTTCCCTTCACAAAGGCAGCCGGTATCTTCAAATTGATGGTACCATCTACGTACGTTATTATCACTTGGAGGATCATAACCGAACTTTAGCCAGAACGCATGTTGCACAGAAACTACAGTTTCGGTCTGTGCAAACTGCGAAACACAAAACGCTTTCTGTTCACTAGTCGCCATGTTCGCTACAACTGCTGTCTAGCGGAGTGTGGCGGAAACATTGCGCGCTGCGCATGCGCACTGGCGCCAAACACAACTGTTTCAGTTGCTCTTTCATGTGTCATATCATTTATAACTGTGAGTTTAATGTAATAAATATTCTTCCTTATTGTTTCTTTTGCTGACGCCATAGTCCTGCAGTGATCGCAGGGTCGGCGCGGTTAGAACAGATTTGGCAAGGTTAGTTTTAGGGGTGGCTGGATGCCCTTACCACCACCACCACCCCGTACCCGCCAGGATGGGATCAGTGTATCCCAGCTGTCCTTATCTAGTGTAAATCGTGAAATAGCGCGAACGTGTTTCAAATGTCTGCGACACGTGTAACTGAAGCAGAACTTTGGGACCAGCCTAGTATTCACCTAGCAGGATGGGGAAAACCGCCTAAAAACCACATCCGGGCTGTCCGGCACACTGGCACTCGTCATTAATCCGCCGGGTGGATTCGATCCGGGGCCGGCGCGCCTACCCGAGTTCAGGAAGCAGCGCGTTAGCGTCTCGGCTACCCTGGCGGCTAATGTAATAAATATTATAAAGCGTAAAAACCCCGATATTCATTTATAAACACCCTGTAGTGCTGAAGGAAATACTTAACTTTGACTACTACACGGAAGTGTCGCAATGAAAGGGCGACATACAGAATAAGCAAAGTTCTGCAGTATGAACACTTCTAAGTCGCTGCTGTACAAGTCACTAGTCTTGAAGCTACTCTTGAACTGGCCATGACCAATCGGGCTTGACGCTTATGTCCTCTTCGCATAGGGGCCGCTGCTGTAGCGTTGTCATGTTGGAAAGTGGTCGGTCAGTGTGCGACTGGCTGGCTGGCTTCTTCTCGCAGCCTGTCGTTCCCGACTGGCGTGCCGGCGCTTAACTTTACGGCGTAACATTCCTACCTCCCCCCCCCCCCTAACCAAAAGCGACGGACCATTGTCGTATAAGGAGCACGACAGCGGGAGGGGAGGCAGGAGTGTGGACGCGGCGATGGACTGGAAGCTGTGGCTGCAGGGGACGTCAGACGTCCAGTCGTACCCCGCAATCTGGCCTTCGCTCTGGTGGAATTGCTCCCCGGAAAACGCCCAGAAAGGTATTCGTACGGGAATCCACAATGATGGACAAGAGTGGATGTAGGTGATCAGACAGGATGCTTACGTGTCACCTGTCAGAGTCGTATCTAGACGTCTCAGGGGCCAGTAGATGGTTCGAGTGCTGACACATTATCTGCGACTCCAGTAATGCTGGCAACTGATGTCTTATGCATGGTGATCATATCAACATGTATTGCATCAAAAACAGCCTGAAGATGACGCACTGAAGCGTTGAAACTGGTAGCGACAAAATAAAATCAAATCATAAGGACAGCTGTAGGTGTTTTTTATTTGCCACGATAGTAAACGGCCGTCGTCGCAGAGACCTCCTGCTGAAAGGATGGACATATAAAACATTGAGGTCTGTTGAATGGGGATGATGATGCTGATGTTTGGTTTGTGGGGCGCTCAACTGCAGGGTCATCAGTGCCTGTAAGAATGCCCAATTTTTACCCAGTCCAATTTAGCAACGAATGATGATGATGATGAAATGATGAGAGCAACACAAACACCCAGTCCCCAGGCAGAGAAAATACCCAATCCGGCTGGGAATCGAACCCGGGAACCCATGATCCAGAGGCAGCGACGCTAGCCACTAGACCATGAGCTGCGGACGGTGAGTGGGGAGTCCATGCTACTGAAGCTCCTCGGCCAGTCAATCAACTGTGAAACGTTGCGGTGAGATATTGTTGCACGATCTGTAGAAACTGGAATTGTGCCCTAATTGTGCATGTACCTTGCATTGTCTTACTGCAAGGGTAACCTTATCGAATATCTGTGGTAATGCGTTACACACAAATCGGTGATACACAGCACCTGTTAGTCTGATTACTAAAGTGTTCAGCTTTGTAAGTTTGACAGTTCCTGCTTGTACACAGATACTGAAACAATTCTGGTTCAAATGGCTGTAAGCACTATGGGACTTAACATCTGAGGTCATCAGTCCCCTAGACTTCGAACTACTTAAACCTAACTAACCTAAGGACATCACACACACCCATGCCCGAGGCAGGATTCGACCCTGTGACCGTAGCAGCAGCCCGGTTCCGGACTGGAGCGCCTAGGACCTCTCGGCCATAGCGGCCGGCAAACGATTCTGATGCCTCACTTCTGTAACGGATCGAGGTTTTGCATCTGGCCATATGTGAGTTATCATACAGCTTAAAAAAACTAAAGGTACAAAATTTTAGAGTGATTTGAGTAGATAAAGAAAATTTTAGTGTGTTTATAGATAAAAGAAACACCCCTTGCACTTGACAAAAATATAACAGGTGTACTGCTTCACCGCTAGGCATCCAGTAATCATTTGACGCTACTCATGTTCGGAGGGGTGTGACGAATATTTGTTCAGGGGTGTTTCTGACCCCCTAAGGGTTTCTCTTCAGGGTGTGGGGGGGGGGGGGGGTGGCGCTTAAGTGTTTCGTGTACGAGACACTGATAGAGGCCCCAAAAGATTTGGTTGCGAGTGTAGCTAATGCTGCAGCCATTATTCGTGAAACAGCTGGTGGTGAACATCACTAAAAAAATTGCTATCACTAGTATTAAGGGGCCATCTATCTGCTCATTTATCTCATCACTCCATTTGAAGTACGTCCTCGTGAGACTATACTTAGTTCTGCAATATCGGCACGAAAAATCATGGCAGTATACACCAGTCTACCGTTCGTTAAAGATTTTGTTCAGTGCTTAGAAAAGATCTTGATGAAACTGAATATCTCCACAAACCCACCTGGAAGATGCAGGAACACCTAAAGTCGGACAAGAATGCTCGCAGATCCCTGGAAGAAGCAGGAATTGACAGAATTCCATATAGTTGTAGAGACGTGTACATGGGTACTACTAAAAGAACAGCGCAAGAGCACAAGGGCAACTGCTGAATTGGAGGAATGATAGGTCAACTGTTGCGGGACATGCTTTGCATCCAAGAGACCATCGGATTCCACTTGATGAAACTCAGATACTGGCAGCCACAACTGGACACCATGAAAGGCTGCATAGGAAGTCCATAGAGACTTTTAAAACATCCCAATTTTTTTAATCGAAAGGAAGAGCGTGTGAAGCTCGTTGGTATCTGGATCCCAGTGTTGAAAAAGATGTATTCCAGTCTTCACCATGCCGTGACGGCAATAGCGGACGGCAGCGACCTGTTGTACTCGATATTTCAAAAGCTGTGTCGTCACACCTCTGCACGGGAGCACGTGGAAACGGAATTTTACTTCAGTCAGTTGCGATCCAAGGTGTGTATCGGACGTCTGAAGAAGCTACAACCTCCATTGAAGTACTACGCCGCAGATGGAGACGAAACGTTGTGTCTGAACAAAAAATTCATACGCTCAGGACTTAACAGCACGCCATCCAAACAAATTACAAAAATGGCTCTATGTATGTCTGTTCATCTCCACTCTTTTCTCTGTATGTACGTTCCACATCTCCAACTACACCGGTGGACCGATTTCACCCAAACTTGGTACACATATCACTTACAGTCTGGTGAGAAATGTGCATCTACCAGAGGGTTGGGAGTGAAAAAGCAGTGTAGCCCACGACACATCGAATCTGTGCTTTAGCCATCCGGTATTTGAGAATGGGATCACTTCGAGACTTGCAACGAACTTTGCACGTAATTTCAAACCTCTAAGAAACATTTTCTCACGTCCCTCCACAAAACAGACAGTGAGGTGAAAGGAGGAGATAGGCATAGATAGAAGGAGCAGGTGGACAGAGAGAGGGTAGAGAAGGAGATGGACAGAGAAAGAAAAGACGAAGTGGAGAGAGACAAGGTGAGGAAGGCTTAGGAAGAGAAAGGGGGGAGGTAGTGAACACAGAGAGAGGGGGAGGAAGAAATGGACAAAGAAAGGGGATAGGAGGAGTTGGACAGAGACAAGATAGATGAGGAGATGGACAGAGAAAGGGGTGGAAATAAACAGAGAGAGGGGGGAAGAGATGGACAGTGATAGGGAGGAGAGGGAGATGGACAGAGAGATTGATGTAGAGAGGGGCAGGAGGCGACGATGGACAGAGCAGATGAGGGGGGGAGGACAGGGAGGGGGTAAGAGGAGGTGGACAGAGAGAGAGAGAGAGAGAGAGGGGATGAAGGAGAAGATGGGCAGAGAGAAAAGAGACAGGGGGAGGCAGGAGATGGACTAACACAAGATTGGAGAAAATACGTACCCAGACAAAATCGCGTACTGACCTAGTATTTTAATAAATGTGAAATTTACGCCCGTGAAAAGCTACGTTTTACAAAATAAATGACACAAAAGTTCTGAGACTGGCGTGGCAAAACATGAAAACAATATGCCTGTTGTATATGTGTACACGCCTTACAAATTCTGGAACAATGATCCCAGTGGAGCAAGCGTGGCTTGAATTATTGGACGTTTCTCATTTGGTCTGGTTTCCTCGCTTTGTTTGGCTGTCCGACCGCCCTCACAATACGGATCACGACCTTTGCATACACTGCCCGCAGGAAAAGGGAAACAGTTTGCAGAAAATACTCAGTAAAACTCAAACACACACACACACACTCACACACATACATACATACACGCTACCACCAACTATAGCGAGTCGTCATTGTCAACCGCGCGAAGTGAGGTCAGAAGAAAGAGAATAGAAATGACGTGACTCTTGGTCGTCGCAGGAAGATCTCTGGTGAAGGAACAAAAGAGGGCGGGAGATTTTTTCCGCTTCCATTATTGCGTATTCTCGCCCGGCCTCGAGCTAATAAATATTACGCCCCGTTCATTCTACCAACCCTCAGCGCTCATTTTAAAAATGTAAATTGCTACTTAGAAACGTCCTGGAACTGACGAATGAATACTGTATTCTCCATTTGTACTTTTATAATTCACACAGGTTGGTAAGTAAAAGGTATAACCAGGCCCCCACAACCGCACGAGTGGTCGACTGTGAAGAGCGGACAAATTGAATAGCTGGGCGGCGGCCATTAGAGTGGTAAACTGACGCGCGGAGTTCGAATGTTTATACGAGGGCCGTTCAGAAAGTAACCTCCGGTTGATTTAAAAAAATACACCAAGTTAAATAAAAATATTTTAATATATACATCTTACAACTACATCTTTGCACTATTTTTCTACATAGTCTCCATAGCGATTGAGGCACTTATCGTATCTCTTCACAAGCTTTGAAATTCCTTCTGCATAAAAATCACCCGCTTGTGCCTGGAGCCAGCCTGTGACCGCATCTTTGAGCTCTTCGTCGTCATCAAACCGCTGTGACCCGAGCCATTTCTTCAAATGCATGAAGAGGTGATAATCACTTGGCGCCAGGTCTGGGCTGTAAGGTGGATGGTTGATAACGTCCCACTTGAAGGACTCAAGAAGGGCCGTTGTTCTGCGAGCAGAGTGAGGATGGGCGTTATCGTGCAAAAAAACGATACCGGAAGTCAGCATACCACGGCGTTTGTTCTGTATAGCCCGTCGTAACTTTTTTATTGTTTCACAGTACACGTCTCGATTAATGGTCGTACCACGTTCCATGAATTCAACCAACAACACCCCTTTGGCATCCCAAAACACCGTTGCCATCAGTTTTCTGGCAGAAAAATCTTGCGAGGCTTTTCTTGGTTTGGTAGGCGAATTTGAATGTGCACACATCTTTGATTGTTCTTTTGTCTCAGGGTTCACGTACTTAATCCAGATTTCGTCACCGGTCACGATTCTGTTTAACAATGGTTCTCCTTCGTCCTCATAACGTGACAGAAAGTCTAATTCAGAGGCCATTCTTTGATTTTTGTGGTGGTCGGTAAGAATTTTGGGCACCCATCGTGCACAGAACTTACGGTAACCCAATCTTGCTGTCACTATCTCGTACAAGAGAGTACAAGTGGAAAACCAGTAGACAACTCCGACATTGAGAAACGTCGATTTTCACGAACTTTTGCATCAACTGTCTGAACGAGTTCGTCAGTCACCAATGATGGTCTACCACTCCCCTCTTCATCATGAACGTTTTCTCGTCCACTTTTAAATAAACGTGCCCATTCACGGACAACTCCTTTACTCATAACTCTTGGTCCGTACACGGCACAAAGCTCACGATGAATAGCTGCTGCAGAATATCCTTTGGCTGTAAAAAACCTTATGACAGCACGCACTTCACATTTGGCGGGGTTTTCTATTGCAGCACACATTTCAAACTGCCACAAAAACTAAACTAGCGCAGGTACGACGTTCACTCGACCACGGCTGGATGCCGACTGACCTGTTGAGTGCGTGAACGCACAAATGGCGTCGCTACTCCCCCCACAACCCGCACTGTGACCAATCGGAGGTTACTTTCTGAACCGCCCTCGTACATCGCTTTTGGTTATTAAATGCCTTCCCTTGAGTTAGGTCGCAAACATAATGCCTCATTTAAATGCTTTACTACAATATACTTTTTAATTTATGAACAAACGGCAACTAGTCACAGTTTATGAATTTATCTTACGTACTACATGGAATCTGCCGTAGCTAAAAGTTATGTACTGGACCCCTAGCATTTTTCGTAGTTCATTTACGACAGATGTACGCAAAATGCATCAAAATACTCAAAGATTTGACCACTATATTAATAGATATTTTCTGACGCTACCTTGCTTTAGATTTTATGACGAGAAGTGCGTTACATATGGCATAGTGCTTTGGCAACACACGAACAAATTATCAAGTTTCAACCTAACCTAGACCATGAAAACACTACCGATCAGCCAACTTTCTTCAAAATGATCAGAACATATAAAATGGTATTCTGTCGGTCGGAAATCTTGCCTCCTGACAGCGTGTAACCATTTTTGTAACAGCTGAGAAAGGAAACCTGCAAATAGATGCACAGACATTATGGCAATACCGTGTTACAAAAACATTTATTAAGCAAGTGCACTGACATACGAAACAACTTAAAATATTCACATACCTGTGAAATGCATTATTCGTTCCTTTCTCAAATTTATTTGTACAATTAATCGCTGCGTAACTCTTCACCATTGTACTTCTTTTGATTGGAATGTACAGACAGTAGACATACGAGTAACAAATACTGTATGTACGCCCCAACAAATATACAACGTTGAATCAGGATCTTCATAAACAACAATACTACACAACACATCAGACTACAACCACTATAATGGCGTCCAGCCGAAGGTTCAAATTGTCCCGCGACTGCAGCGCCATCAGTGAGTCTAGTTATTTTTTACAAGGTCTTTGGGTATAACATTCGTATTAGTTTGCGTGATACAAAACTTTGTGCACCGTAGTGGTAATACGTATTGTGGTTTCGATTTAATGTATTTTTCGAGGGAAAAAAAATTCGAGATTATTCTGCGATGTTGAGCTTCTGCGAATATTTCGAATGTTCTGCAACATTCTGGATCCGAATCAGTTACGCGAAGCCAGTTCTTAAATACGAAGATAAAGAAAAAAAATCGTTTTTCGCGAAATCCTTATATTGGTTCTCTAAATATTCACCTTCAAAATTTTTGCACTTCTGTACACGTTCGAATCATGCGGGAAACATTTTTTCCGCTCTGATCTTGGTATAGAAAAACAAGATTTTGGTCGTTTTTATTATTTTTTTTCAGGGGTTCGACGTGGTCACAGATCTTTCGTTTGACACAAGGAAACCAAAATGTCACGAGGCGAAATGAGTATCCGCCTACAGAGAGAAACTAAGAGAAGAAAAGGAATGGTTTTGCGAGCAACCAGGTTTTGCAATAAAAGATGTAATTCAACAAACAAGCCATCGAATACAGTGATACCAGGAGAAGCAAAAATTACTACATTGGCTCAATGTTCTGGTACGCTCAAGCAAAAAAGCCTCTAAATAACACCATAGAGCCGTCCGCTGTGGTCGAGGGATACTAGGCGCTTCAGTCTGGAACCGCGCGACCGCTACGGCCGCAGGTTTGAGTCCTGCCTCGGGCGTGGATGCGTGAGATGTCCTTAGGTTAGTCAGGTGTAAGTAGTTCTAAGTTTTACGGGACTGATGACCTCAGATGTTAAGTCCCATAGTGCTCAGAGTCATTTGAACCTTTTTTAACGCCATAGAAATAGAAAACAAAAAGGGCAATCCATTTTCATACCACGAATTCCATTCATTTCAGCTTCCTTAGCATTCAGCCTTAAATCGGTACTGTTTCCGGTACGATTACCATACACTTTAATTATCGATACATAATTTCCGATTGGTGTGGAGTGAATTTAAAAGAATCGTCTTTATTGCGCAGACATCTATACGTAGTGTATCCGCCTGTGGGCTAACCACGAGCTTTCGTGTTTCCATCTGGAAGCAAACAGCAAATTTAGTTTACAATAATATAATCTGAATAAGTTACTAACTATACAAAAGATTAACTGCCCGCATCTCGTGGTCGTGCGGTAGCGTTCTCGCTTCCCACGCCCGGGTTCCCGGGTTCGATTCCCGGCGGGGTCAGGGATTTTCTCTGCCTCGTGATGGCTGGGTGTTGTGTGATGTCCTTAGGTTAGTTATGTTTAAGTAGTTCTAAGTTCTAGGGGACTGATGACCTAAGATGTTAAGTCCCATAGTGCTCAGAGCCATTTGAACAAAAGATTAACTGCGCATTTTCTGCATGCAAAAGAACAACGGTGAAATTTCCGCAATCAGGGTAAAAATAACTGAAAACATTAAATGGTGCTTCAGAGTTATTACTTATGAACGTACCCATAATCACCATCGTATTTGTGTGTTTTAGAGTTTTTGGATCCTTAGTAAGAACTCTTGTTGATGCTGTAACCTAGGCACAAATTGTTTTTATGCGTGGAGGTCACTTTATGGCAAACGTGTTTCTTGGGAGCGAGAATGGCGAGTAGATTTTCTACGTCGTATACCATCTCGCTGGTCAAACAAGTTTTGTAGTTGAGAGCCCATAAATTTGTTCGGTGCGTAAGTTTCTAGCGTTTTTCCATAAGTTTCATTATCACAACAGATATACATAACACAGACTTTAGTCATCAATAACATATTCTCCTTCTCTTTTTACAACAGTCTGTCTACGATGGGGTAACTTTTCAATTCCGCCACTGTTGAAAACACGTGGCGAAGATCTGGTCGAGCCACGTTCGAAGCGCATTTTCGTCCTGAAAGGAAGTTCCTTGAATGTTCTTCGATAGAGAGCGAAATGGTTCAAATGGCTCTAACAAGGGAACCTCCCCATCGCACCCCCCTCAGATTTAGTTATAAGTTGGCACAGTGGATAGGCCTTGAAAAACTGAACACAGATCAATCGAGAAAACAGGAAGAAGTTGTGTGGAACTATGAGAAAAATAAACAAAATATACAAACTGAGTAGTCCATGCGCAAGATAGGCAACATCAAGGATAGTGTGAGTTCAGGAGCGCCGTGGTCCCGTGGTTAGCGTGAGCAGCTGCGGAACGAGAGGTCCTTGGTATTGGTTCAAGTCTTCCCTCGAATGAAAAGTTTAATTTTTTATTTTCAGACAATTATTATCTGTCCGTCTTTTGGGAGTGATTATCACATCCAGAAGAAAACCTAAATCGGGCAAGATAGAAGAATCTTTTTACCCATTCGCCAAGTGTACAAGTTAGGTGGGTCGACAACATATTCCTGTCATGTGACGCACATGCCGTCACCAGTGTCGTATAGAATATATCAGACGTGTTTTCCTGTGGAGGAATCGGTTGACCTATGACCTTGCGATCAAATGTTTTCGGTTCGCATTGGAGACGCACGTCCTTTCGTCTACTAATCGCACGGTTTTGCGGTGTGGTCGCAAAACACACACTAAACTTATTACGGTGAACAGAGATTTCAATGAACGAACGGACAGATCATAACTTTGCGAAAATAAAGAAGTAAACTTTTCACTCGAGGGAAGACTTGAGCCAAGGACCTCTCGATCCGCAGCTGTTCACGCTAACCACAGGACCACGGTGCTCCTGACTTCTCATTATCCTTGATGTTGCCTATCTTTGACACGGACTGCTCAGTTTGTATATTTTGCTTTTTTTCCATAGTTCCACACAACTTCTTCCTGTTTTCTCGATTGATCTGTGTTCAGTTTTTCAAGGCCTATCCACTGTGCCAACTCACAACAAAATATGAGGGGGGTGCGATGGGGAGGTTCCCTTGTAAGCACTATGGGATTTAACATCTGAGGTCATCAGTGCCCTAGAACTTAGAACTACTGAAACCTAACCAACCTAAGGACATTGCACACATCCATGCCCGAGGCAGGATTCGAACCTGCGACCGCTGCAGCCGCGTGTTTCCGGACTGAAGCGCCTAGAACCGCTCGGCCACAACGGCCGGCTGATAGCGGAAAAGGTGAAAATACGAGGGTAAAAAAATCGGGTGAATGAGGAGGGCGTGGGATGAGATTCAACTCCCGTTTTGTATTTTTTGTCTAGCAGAATGCGGACCGACGCTATGGTAGAGAAGAGTCACTTCACGCAGTCTTCCTGGTCACTGGTTTTTGGACTGCTCCTTCAAGACGTTTCAGTTATTGAAATAAATGGCAGCAGTGACGGTCACGCCTCGGGGAAACAAATCGTAGTGCACCACACCGTCGCTTTTCCACCAAATGTACAACATTATCGTTTGAGGATGCACACAGGTGTTTGTATGGGGAGTTGTTGCTTCGCTTTTGGGCTCGACCATTCCTTTCTTCTCCTTATTACAGCATAAAGTCACCATAAAACGATTTAGGATGGGAATGGTCGGTGTTGTTCACGAGCCATCTCACGACAAGCACTCAGAGATGAACCTAGGGTCACCCGTTGATTTTGGCTTAGAGCGTGCGATACCCACACGCCCCTTTTCTGAACCTTCCTCACTGCATGCAAATGTCGCCCGATGGTGGAATGATCACAATTCATCACACTTGCCAATTCTCGAGTTCACTGTCGCGGATCATTGCGCATTAGTGCGTTCGAACGATCTTCATCAAACCGCGAAGACCACTAAAGTCAAAGCGATCTTCCTTAATACCACAAAATCGTTTTTTTGCCGTGTGGGCAGTGCTGCGTCTCGCGTCGGTGCTGTTTATAGCTTTCCGCCCACTGTTGGAGGCTAAACAGTATTCCAGAATGAGATTTTCACTCTGCAGCGGAGTGTGCGCTGATATGAAACTTCTTGGCAGATTAAAACTGTGTGCCCGACCGACACTCGAACCCGGGACCTTTGCCTTTCGCGGGCAAGTGCTCTAACATCTGAGCTACCGAAGCACGACTCACGCCCGGTACTCACAGCTGTACTTCTGCCAGTACCTCGTCTCCTACCTTCCAAACTTTACAGAAGCTCTCCTAGCACTCCAGAAAGAAATCATATAGCGGAGACATGGCTTAGCCACAGCCTGGGGGATGTTTCCAGAATGAGATTTTCACTCTGCAGCGGAGTGTGCGCTGATATGAAACTTCCTGGCAGATTAAAACTGTGTGCCCGACCGAGACTCGAACTCGGGACCTTTGCCTTTCGCGGGCAAGTGCTCTACCAACTGAGCTACCGAAGCACGACTCACGGCCGGTACTCACAGCGTTACTTCTGCCAGTACCTCGTCTCCTACCTTCCAAACTTTACAGAAGCTCTCCTGCGAAACTTGCAGAACTAGCACTCCTGAAAGAAAGGATATTGCGGAGACATGGCTTAGCCACAGCCTGGGGGATGTTTCCACAATGAGATTTTCACTCTGCAGCGGAGTGTGCGCTGATATGAAACTCCCTGGCAGATTAAAACTGTGTGCCCGACCGAGACTCGAACCCGGTAACTTTGCCTTTCGCGGGCAAGTGCTCTACCATCTGAGCTACCGAAGCACGACTCACGCCCGGTACTCACAGCTTTACTTCTGGCAGTACCTCGTCTCCTACCTTCCAAACTTTAGAGAAGCTCTCCTGCGAACCTTGCAGAACTAGCACTCCTGAAAGAAAGGATATTGCGGAGACATGGCTTAGCCACAGCCTGGGGGATGTTTCCAGAATGAGATTTTCACTCTGCAGCGGAGTGTGCGCTGATATGAAGCTTCCTGGCAGATTGAAACTTTGTGCCCGACCGAGACTCGAACCCGGGACCTTTGCCTTTCGCGGGCAAGTGCTCTACCATCCGAGCTACCGAAGCACGACTCACGCCCGGTACTCACAGCTTTTGCTAGACAGTATTGTTTAGTTGGCAAGGTTGAGGTTGTGTGTCTTCTTCTCGTGTTCACTGGCGCCACTCGGTTTCGCAAGCGTTGCCTGTCCGCTAGTGGCAGCAGCGGCGCTTATCAGTATGTAGCAACTGTTGCCCTATCTTTTTGGTCACGTCGTTGTTTCTCCGGGTCGTGTGAGTGGGCCAGTTAGGTTGGGGACTCAGCAGGAGCCAGGTCCACGCAGTGCGAGAACGCGCCGGGACCACTGGAGAGGCGCGTGGACTGCCACATGGAAGGGCTGTGGCCACAACGGTGCACGTCTTTGTCGTTAACCGGATCCAGCAAGCCTTAAGATGAGTCAATCCAAGTACAGTGTGTAAACTTTTAGATGGCAGACCTCTCCCTAGTCCTGAATCGGTAGAAGTCGGTAAACGTCGGGAGGCTTCGGTAGGCACGCAGTTTCGACTGCTGCCAACATTACATAGCTGACTGTGTTGTACAAGGTAGCCATTGTCGTCTGCTTCGTTACAGTTTTTGCGCTGTACTGTTCTGCGTGTTTTTATTGTGCAGTTGTGCTAAACAGTATCAAAATGAGTGAAGAGTCAGTTACTGGCCCCATCTCGGGAGTCGCCAACAACCCCTACCGGTAGGCCTACGGTTAGAAGGAAACCAGTATTACGTAGCGATGCTCGCAAAATTATATTGCGTGTGATGGAATGCTGCGAAAGGGAAAGGGAGCAGAAAAAATTGCTTCACCCCATTTACAAGTCTTCAGTGAGAGCTGCTACATACACAGGACAAAGCACGCGTAGCATCGGAAGATTCAGTTTTCCAAGAATCATCCTGGCGTATCACCACAAACGCCTGGCAAGAAAAGGTGAGTTTCCATTTCAGATATTTAGTTCGCGATCACTTGGAAGGAGCCCCCTATTTCGTCCGAATTACCTTATATTTCATTTTTCCTTCTACCGTATTGCTTTGTATGGAAACACCACTGGTCACTGTATTATTTCGAAACACATTCATATTACTGTACTTTGCAATCGGATGAATGGTTTGTGAGCGCATAGTAGACAAACATAATGTACATGACGATTTCAGCCGGCCGGGGTGGCCGTGCGGTTATAGGCGCTACAGTCTGGAACCGCGTGACCGCTACGGTCGCAGGTTCGAATCCTGCCTCGGGCATGGATGTGTGTGATGTCCTTAGGTTAGTTAGGTTTAAGTTGTTGTAAGTTCTAGGGGACTGATGACCTCAGAAGTTAAGTCGCATAGTGCTCAGAGTCATTTTTTTGCCAACCGGTAGCATAAGGGTGACTTCATCAGAAGGTAAGGTAATTGCATGAAGAGGTGACGAAACCTGGTCAAGGTATATAGAAAACCTATGCAACCGGTTGGAGGATTTTTACATATTTTTCAAACTTATTTACTGCCATTCCCGGCGTCTGATGCCTTCTGCTGTGTCTGTGGCGACTTGCCTTAATATTACAATACTTGTAAGTTGTAAATCGCAGCGAGTTCTTAAACAATTCTTAGTTTACGGCCACTCTTGGTATGTAAGGCCTTCAGACGAGATTGTGGACGCTTGCCTTAAAATTTTGATTTGGTATTTGCATATACGCAGTCTTTAAAACCTTATTTACTGCCATCCATGGCGTCTGATGCCGTCTGCTGTGTTTGTGCCGACTTGGCTTTAATATTTCAATACCTGTAATTTGTAAGTTGCAGCGAGAGTTTTAAACAATTCTTAATTTATTGCCATTGCTGGCGTGCAACGACTTCTGCCCAGATCACAGTGGATTGCTTCTAAAACATTATCTGCTGTGTCTGTATTTAATGGTGATTTTCTAAACTGCAACTCTCTGAAAGCACTATTATTTACACTGTTGTTTATGTCTTCATTAATAACGTGTGGTATTTTTATTTATTGTTGAGTCTGGAATTACTGGTTTAAAATAAATTGTGTGTGTAACTGATTACGGCCCCGACCACAATCGTAACCGAATCCTGCTTTCCCTTGACTACTATCAGATCTCACCGTGTTCGGTCCAGTCACATTATCTCCCCAAATGAGACAAATGTTTCTGGTTGTCCCCGCTGCTGCCACCCCTCTACTGAAACACAAGAATAAGTCGGAAATTTTCCGATTATTCCACTGGTAACTCCATCCTCTAGCGCCCATAGATCCACTCACTATCTCCAAATGATAAACTGAAAACATGTAAACTCAAATAGCAACAGTGAACTACAAATAAAAAATGAAAATTGGTAAATGAACCCACATCAGCCGGAGTACCAACATACAAAATAAAAACCCACCAACCTAATATGTGTGTGGGAACGGCCTTGCCCCAGGGGATACACCGGTTCCCGTGAGATCCCTGAAGTCAAGCGCTGTCGGGCGTGTCTGGCACTTGGATGGCTGACCATCCAGGCCGCCATGCGCTGTTGCCATTTTTCGGGGCGCACTCAGCTTCGTGATGCCAATTGAGGAGCTACTCGACCGAATAGTAGCGGCTCCGGTCAAATAAAACCATCATAACGACCGGGAGAGCGGTGTGCTGACCACACGCCCCTCCTATCCGCATCCTCAGTTGAGGATGACATGGCGGTCGGATGGGCCACTTGTGGCCTGAAGACGGAGTGCTTCAGTATATATATGTATATATATATATATATAGTGTGTGTTCCACATTCCCTCCTAACGATTGGACCGATGTCAGCCAAACTTGGTACACGTGTGCATAACTGTCAGGTGACAATCGCTGCGAGGGTAAGAACTATTAAAGGGGTGGGGATGAGAAAGAAGCATAGACTGCGACGCCTAAATTTTTCAGAATTTATTTAGCCAGGATTTGATAATGAAGAGCACTTGGGGACCGGTAATAAACTTAACACACAATTTAAAACCTTAGCGGAATTTTTTCTCGTTGACAATCCGTACAAAATGATGAAAGGGAAAATGTTTATCACCTACTATGTTTCTGGTGTTCATGCAGATACCGGTGACGAGAAACTGTGTCTTTACGCTAACATAAGGGAAAGAAACGAATGGGTGAGCCCAAACAAAGTACCCACTCCGAATACGAAGACATACGCGCATCCTTAAAAGATAACATTGTCCATTCGGTGGAACAGCGACGGTGTGGTGAATTACGAACTGCATGACGCTATAATTTATTACTTCTTTCCTACTAAGTGTATTTGCAACGCTTTTTCAGATAGTATGCACATATACCACTGAATGCAAATGCAAAATTATATCATTGTACGACACATGGCTTAGGAGATATGATGTCATAAACATTAAGTACAAGGTCAGACTCTGCGTGGTAAGTGCGTGGACGAACAGCTCTTAATAAATATTTGGGCAATGTCGGATTTCTCCGCCAGCTACGGTACAATTTATGATGTGGAATGTGTCAGCTGAACTAACATATAACACATATTTAATTAAAAAAAGAAGAAGAAATACTTGTATGGCTACATTCTGGCCAATTGCAGGGCCTTTTTGTGTATAAATCTATAATTTTATGTATTCAGAATATTTGTACAGTATACTAAGAGGACACCTCCTTAATTTATGTTTGTAAACACTTTTACTTTCTGTCACAAGTAGTATCAAATCACCAGAGAGTGTTGCAGTTGCATGCTTCTGTCCCTTTCTGAGCCAAAGTCAAAGGAGGGTAATGCAGATATTTTCTCTTCCTAGTGTTGGGATCCTGAATATCTGTGTTAGTCTCATACTCAGGTGGACTGTAGGCGACAAATTTCGGAAGTCAGTAAACGTACTGTGAGGCTGTGGTTAAGGTTCGCATCTACCCTCAAGAGGTGCCTGCGAGATATACGTGTGTGAACCCCACACCTAGTTACTTTCTTTTGGGTAATATATACTTCGCCCAGGTGAGGAGTTAGTCCGGAATGGTACCCTGTACGACATCATTCAGTGAAAATATGCGAAATATATGAAGTTACTATGTCCCGAAAGATGTGACAATAGCAACGGAGCCTAAAAGTTATAGCATCTCAGCTACACGTCTTCTCCAGTTTCAGTATTCATCAATATAAACAGTTCGGATGGTCGACTGGGCGTACTCGCTTCGCCTTTACATGTAATAGAATTGCAACGATGCAGAGAAGTTTGGCTTGGCGCCTGCGCAAGAATGATACGTAAAATAAAAAAATTAAAAATTAAAGAAATAATGAAAAAGCCGCTTTAACGTGCGAAATGCGGGATTCGGACAGGTGCGTCGGCCTTGGTTTGAACCCGCATGATGGACTGACTACTGTGGCCGGTGTGGTAGCCGGCCTGGATGTGGATTTTGGGCGGTTTCCCATACCAGACTATGTGAATACTGCGCTCGTTCTCAACTCCCTCTTCAGTTACGGGATTCCCACTCTTCATATGGGTGATACTACACGCAGTAAGTTGGGGTACACACATTCCGTCCCAGGCGATAACGGGGTGGCAACAGAAAGGCCATCTAGCCACCACTTGCAAGAGGAACTTCCCATTGCACCCCCTCAGATTTAGTAGTAAGTTGGCCCATTGGATGGCCCATCAAAAACTGAACACAGATCAAGCATCAAAATACGAGGTGCATTCAAGTTCTAAGGCCTCCGATTATTTTTCTAATTAACTACTCAGCCGAAACTGGCGTTACTTCTCGACGTAATCGCCCTGCAGACGTACACATTTTTCACAACGCTGACTCCATGATTCCATGGCAGCGGCGAAGGCTTCTTTAGGAGTCTGTTTTGACCACTGGAAAATCGCTGAGGCAATAGCAGCACGGCTGGTCAATGTGCGGCCACGGAGAGTGTCTTTCATTGTTGGAAAAAGCCAGAAGTCACTAGGAGCCAGGTCAGGTGAGTAGGGAGCATGAGGAATCACTTCAAAGTTGTTATCACGAAGAAACTGTTGCGTAACGTTAGCTCGATGTGCGGGTGCGTTGTCTTTGTGAAACAGCACACGCGCAGCCCTTCCCGGACGTTTTTGTTGCAGTGCAGGAAGAAATTTGTTCTTCAAAACATTTTCGTAGGATGCACCTGTTACCGTAGTGCCCTTTGGAACGCAGTCGGTAAGGATTACACCCTCGCTGTCCCAGAACGTGGACACCATTTTTTCAGCACTGACGGTTACCCAAAATTTTTTTGGTGGCGGTGAATCCATTGAGCTGACTGGCGCTTTGTTTCTGGATTGAAAAATGGCATCCACGTCTCATCCATTGTCACAACCGACGAATAGAAAGTCCCATTCATGCTCTCGTTGCGCGTCAACATTGCTCGGCAACGTGCCACACGGGCAGCCGTGTGGTCGTCCGTCAGCTTTCGTGGCACCCACCTGGATGACACTTTTCGCATTTTCAGGTCGTCATGCAGGATTGTGTGCACAGAACCCACAGAAATGCCAACTCTGGAGGCGATCTGTTCAACAGTCATTCGACGACCCCCAAAAACAATTCTCTCCACTTTCTCGATCGTGACGTCAGACTGGCTTGTGCGAGCCCGAGGTTGTTTCGGTTTGTTGTCACACGATGTTCTGCCTTCATTAAACTGTCGCACCCACGAACGCACTTTCGACACATCGATAACTCCATCACCACATGTCTCCTTCAACTGTCGATGAATTTCAATTGGTTTCACACCACGCAAATTCAGAAAACGAATGATTGCACGCTGTTCGAGTAAGGAAAACGTCGCCATTTTAAGTATTTAAAACAGTTGTCATTCTCGCCGCTGGCGGTAAAATTCCATCTGCCGTACGGTGCTGCCATCTCTGGGACGCATTTACAATGAACGCGGCCTCATTTTAAAACAATGCGCATGTTTCTATCTCTTTCCAGTCCGGAGAAAAAAAATCGGAGGCCTTAGAACTTGAGTGCACCTCGTAGGAAGAAGGTGTACTGAACTGTGGGAAAAAAAAGATGAAAGAAATAGTCAACGGTCCAAACTTAATCTATGCAGTATTGGGGAGCGCTTATCATGCGTGTGTCGTGGTTGTGGGGTCTCGGGGTTTGACGGCGAAGCGAGAGACCCGGTGAAAATCTCACTTGGTCCAAACTTTTTTTTTTTTCCAAAGTTACGTACTTCCCGACCGGTCACTGGCGTGCCTGTTTGCTGTGTTGTAATTTGTGTGTGTGTGTCATGGCGTAACGTGAGTTCTCTACAGTGACGTGTAACGAAGGAATCTGCAGACGTACGCACCTCCTATCTGTTGTAAACAGTTACCGCATGTTATCCCTCTTGCGTTCCTTTTTTAGAAGTTTTGACACTTTAATTCGTTCGTTCTAACATAATTCACACCCGTTTATTTCTTGTTTTCCTTCTATGGGGCATCTCGCCTGCTGTTCCATCATCTTTCGGGCATGCACTCGGGACAGCGACAATTCTTCTTGTGATATTTCGGCTAGAAACCTCCCAGCCATCTTCAAGGCGACTCAGAGACTGAGTTCATAGCGTTTGCGCGTGCCTATATATACGGAGAGTCACGTGATACAAAGCTGCTGAGGATTGAAAGCGCATGCGTCAAAGATGTCAAAGTCGCCACTACTGCGCTAGTCATAGATAAGAAGTATATAGCAAAGATAAACATATAAGCGCAGAGTGCAAACAAAATAGTGCTGCTGCGAATCCACTGTACTTGTGAATAAGTAATTAATCTTTAAAAGTGGTAACACCTGTCGGAAGTGAAGATGCAGAAATTCTTTCCGAACGAAGGTGCGAAATAAGCGGTTTCCAAGCACTGTCAAGATGAAATCCTTCGTCCCGCTTTAGCAGGTTGTCGGCTAGTTGTATTTCTACAGCTTCCTTAATAACTGAGTCCCAGAAAGATCTTTATAATCCATGGCACGGCCAGTAGAAATGGAATGTTCGGCAACTGCTGATTTGTTGGACTGAAGAAGACGTGTGTACCGCTGGTGTTGGACGTAGCGTTCCTGTACAGGCGCGTGGTTTGCCCTATGTAGCGTTTGCCACACTCACAAGGGAACCGAGCGAGGTGGCGCAGTGGTAGCACACTGGACTCGCATTCGGGAGGACGACGGTTCAATCCCGCGTCCGGCCATCCTGATTTAGGTTTTCCGTGATTTCCCTAAATCGGTCCAGCCAAATGCTGGGATGGTTCCTTTGAAAGGGCACGGCCGACTTCCTTCCCCATCCATCCCTTATCCGATGAGACCGATGACCTCGCTGTTTGGTCTCTTCCCCCAAACAACCCAACCCAACTCACAAGGGATTTCATAAACTCCCGCCTTTCGCAAGAGCAGATCCTCCTTAACGGATCCCAACAAGGCTGCAGTCTTAGCTGGTGGGCGGAATATCACATCCACTTCGTGTTTCTTCAAGATTCTAGCGATTTTAAAAGAAACATTACCCACGTACGGGAGAAAGGCTGTAGATTTCACTTACCTTTCCACTTCCTCATCTTTTTCCTGTGATTTTTCTGCAGTTTTTATTTGCAGGGCTTTCCTAATAAGCTGTTGCGAATAGCCATTTCTCCTAAAAACTGCCTCCAGGTGTACAAGCTCATCCTGCAGGCTGTCAACATCAGACACTACATGAGCCCTGTGGACCAAAGTTTTCAGAACACTCATAATTTGCGACGGATGGTGGCAGCTAGACGCCTGCAAATACAGGTCTGTGTGTGTGGGCTTACGGTATACGCAATGACCTAGGGATCCATCTTCTTTCCGGCGAACCAGCACTTCCAGAAACGGTGAACAGCCATTCTTCTCTCGCTCCGTAGTGAACTTGATGTTTCCGTGAATGGAATTGAGATGTTCCAAAAACTCTATCAGTTTATCCTCTCCGTGGGGCCACACTACAAAAGTGTCATCCACGTATCTCCAGAAGACCGTCGGTTTTAATACTGCTGAGTTGAGGGCTTTCTCTTCAAAATCCTCCACAAACAAATTAGCCACCAGGGGAGAGAGAGGGCTCCCCATAGCGACACCGTCAATTTGTTCGTAATATTGTTCATCAAATAAAAAATAAGTGGAGGTTAATGCATGCTTAAACAAAGCTGTTAAATCATCCTCAAACTTGCTGCTAATGAGATACAGGGAGTCAGCCAGAGGTACTTTCGTGAACAACGAGACAACGTCAAAACTAACTAATAAATCTGTGCTATTGAGCTTGAGACCTTTCAGCCTACTGATAACATCCGACGAGTTGCGGATATGATGTTCACATTTCCCCACAAACGGTCTCAACACAGAGGCTAAATATTTTGCCAATGAGTACTTTGGTGCACCTATATTGCTAACTATTGGTCGAAAAGTCAGCACTTTTAAAATCCGTTAAGGATGATCTGCTCTTGCGAAAGGCGGTAGTTTATGAAATCCCTTGTGACTGTGGCAAACGTTTCATAGGGCAAACCACGCGCACTGTACAGGAACGATGCGTCGAACACGAGCGGTACACACGTCTTCTTCAGTCCAACAAATCAGCAGTTGCCGAACATTGCATTTCTACTGGCCATGCCATGGATTATAAAGATGTTAACTACTGCTTCATCTTTCTGGGACTCAGTTATTAAGGAAGCTGTAGAAATACAACTAGCCGACAACCTGCTAAACCGGGACGAAGGATTTCATCTTGACAGTGCTTGGAAACCGCTTATTTCGCACCTTCGTTCGGAAAGAATTTCTGCATCTTCACTTCCGACAGATGTTACCACTTTTAAAGATTAATTATTTATTTACAAGCACGGTGGATTCGCAGCAGCACTGTTTTGTTTGCACTCTGCGCTTATATGTTTATCTTTGCTATATACATCTTATCTATGACTAGCGAAGTAGTGGCGACTTTGACATCTTTGACGCATGCGCTTTCAATCAAAAAATGGTTCAAATGGCTCTGAGCACTATGGGACTCAACTGCTGAGGTCATTAGTCCCCTAGAACTTAGAAGTACTTAAAGCTAACTAACCTAAGGACATCACAAACTTCCATGCCCGAGGCAGGATTCGAACCTGCGACCGTAGCGGTCTCGCGGTTCCAGACTGTACCGCCTAGAACCGCGCGGCCACTTCTGCCGGCCGCTTTCAATCAGCAGCAGCTTTGTATCACGTGACTCTCGGTATAAATAGGCACGCGCAAACGCTATGAACTCAGTCTCTGACTTGCCTTGAAGATGGCTGGGAGGTTTCTAGCCGAAATATCACAAGAAGAATTGTCGCTGTCCCGAGTGCACGCCCGGAAGATGATGGAACAGTATGTCCGCCGGGAAAACTTCAAGAACCACATCTCGCCTGCTGTCATTATTCATCACAGAATATGAGTCATGTGGTAAGAACATACTACCGTCGTAAGTGAATCTGATGTATATTGACAGGTACAATGACGAGACGGACAAAGAAATGGCTCTGAGCACTGAGCACTATGGGACTTAACTTCTGAGGTCATCAGTCCCCCAGAACTTAGAACTGCTTAAACGTAACTAACCTAAGGACATCACACACATCCATGCCCAAGGCAGGACCGAGTGACGGTGCTCAACATTGCATAAAATAAATTTCACTTTCTTCCTGTTTGCATTCTTGGTCTGTGTTCCGTTTTGACGGGTTATCCAACGGGCCAACTTGCCACTAAATCTGAGGGTGGGGGGGGGGGGGGGGGTGCGATGGGGAGTTGTTAGATCAGGGGTATCCAACCCGCAGCCACAGCGAAGTCTGGGTGACAACACGAGGAGCATCCCACCACACCTTAGTTCAAGAGTGTCCAATCCGCGGGCCGCATGCGGCCAAAAGTAAGTATCATAGCGCACCTATAAGAGAGCGTCAGTCGCACGATCCGAAGAAAATTTTTTTTCATGATGTTCCTTTTATGTAAAATTACGATGAATTGAATATTTTTAATTTGAAACTCCCACCACACGATGTCATTATCTCGTCGGTCTATCTCGTTCTTAGCATTGCCGCCTATGCTACCCTTGATCGCCCAGAATGCCAGACTTGTAACTGGCTAGTCCATCAGACTAGCTGGTCGGTTATCTTACGGCTACTTCAGTTACAAATGCAAAACTAGAGATTTACAGACGTAGAGCGAAATTAATTTATGGAAATACACTCCTGGAAATGGAAAAAAGAACACATTGACACCGGTGTGTCAGACCCACCATACTTGCTCCGGACACTGCGAGAGGGCTGTACAAGCAATGATCACACGCACGGCACAGCGGACACACCAGGAACCGCGGTGTTGGCCGTCGAATGGCGCTAGCTGCGCAGCATTTGTGCACCGCCGCCGTCAGTGTCAGCCAGTTTGCCGTGGCATACGGAGCTCCATCGCAGTCTTTAACACTGGTAGCATGCCGCGACAGCGTGGACGTGAACCGTATGTGCAGTTGACGGACTTTGAGCGAGGGCGTATAGTGGGCATGCGGGAGGCCGGGTGGACGTACCGCCGAATTGCTCAACACGTGGGGCGTGAGGTCTCCACAGTACATCGATGTTGTCGCCAGTGGTCGGCGGAAGGTGCACGTGCCCTTCGACCTGGGAGCGGACCGCAGCGACGCACGGATGCACGCCAAGACCGTAGGATCCTACGCAGTGCCGTAGGGGACCGCACTGCCACTTCCCAGCAAATTAGGGACACTGTTGCTCCTGGGGTATCGGCGAGGACCATTCGCAACCGTCTCCATGAAGCTGGGATACGGTCCCGCACACCGTTAGGCCGTCTTCCGCTCACGCCCCAACATCGTGCAGCCCGCCTCCAGTGGTGTCGCGACAGGCGTGAATGGAGGGACGAATGGAGACGTGTCGTCTTCAGCGATGAGAGTCGCTTCTGCCTTGGTGCCAATGATGGTCGTATGCGTGTTTGGCGCCGTGCAGGTGAGCGCCACAATCAGGACTGCATACGACCGAGGCACACAGGGCCAACACCCGGCATCATGGTGTGGGGAGCGATCTCCTACACTGGCCGTACATCACTGGTGATCGTCGAGGGGACACTGAATAGTGCACGGTACATCCAAACCGTCATCGAACCCATCGTTCTACCATTCCTAGACCGGCAAGGGAACTTGCTGTTCCAGCAGGACAATGCACGTCCGCATGTATCCTGTGCCACCCAGTCATATACAACGTGCTCTAGAAGGTGTAAGTCAACTACCCTGGCCAGCAAGATCTCCGGATCTGTCCCCCATTGAGCATGTTTGGGACTGGATGAAGCGTCGTCTCACGCGGTCTGCACGTCCAGCACGAACGCTGGTCCAACTGAGGCGCCAGGTGGAAATGGCATAGCAAGCCGTTCCACAGGACTACATCCAGCATCTCTACGATCGTCTCCATGGGAGAATAGCAGCCTGCATTGCTGCGAAAGGTGGATATACACTGTACTAGTGCCGACATTGTGCATGCTCTGTTGCCTGTGTCTATGTGCCTGTGGTTCTGTCAGTGTGATCATGTGATGTATCTGACCCCAGGAATGTGTCAATAAAGTTTCCCCTTCCTGGGACGATGAATTCACGGTGTTCTTATTTCAATTTCCAGGAGTGTACAAAGGAACTCTGTCTTATTTCTGTACAATTGTACGACATTCCAGAATTCGAATCAAGAACAGCTGCCAACATAAATAACGTAGAAGTAAATATCCCTGGAGTAGTGAAGCAAGGTAAATCACTTAATAAAAGCGAGTCTTCTGGTCGAGACTGTATACCAATTAGGTTCCTTTCGGAGTATGCTGATGCATTAGCTCCATACTTAACAGTCATATACAACCATTCGCTCGACGAAAGATCCGTACCCAAAGACTGGAAAGTTGCACAGGTCACGCCAATATTCAAGAAAGGTAGTATTAGTAATCCACTAAATTACAGACCCGTATCGTTAACGTCGATATGTAGCAGGATTTTAGAACATATATTGTGTTCGAACGAAACGGTCTATCGACACACAGTCAATATGAGTTTAGAAAATATCGTTCCTGTGAAACACAACTGGCTCTTTACTCACATCAAGTGCTGTGTGCTATTGACAAGCGATTTCAAATCGATTCCGTATTCTGGATTTCCGGAAGGCTTTTGACACTGTGCCACACAAGCGGCTCGTATTGAAATTGCATGCTTATGGAATATCGTCTCAGTTATGTTACTGCGTTTGTGATTTCCTATCAGAGAGGTCACGGTTCGTAGTAACAGACGGAAAATCATCGAGTAAAACAGAAGTGATTTCTGGCGTTCCCCAAGGTATTGTTATAGGCCCTTTGCTGTTTCTTATCTATATAAATGATTTGGGAGACAATCTGAGCAGCCGTCTTCGGTTGTTTGCAGATGACGCTGTCGTTTATGGACTAATAAAGTCATCAGAAGATCACAACAAACTGCAAAACGATTTAGAAAAAATATCCGAATGATGCGAAAAGTTGCAGTTCACCATGAATAACGAAAATTGTGAAGTCATCCACATGAGTGCTAAAAGGAACTCGTTAAACTTCGGTTACATGATAAATCAGTCTAGGTATTACAATTACGAACAACTTAAATCGGAAGGAACACATGGAAAATGTTGTGGGGAAGGCTAACCAATGACTGCATTTCATTGGCAGGACACTTAGAAAATGTAACAGACCTACTAAGGAGACTGCCTACACTACGCTTGTCCGTCCTCTTCAAGAATACTGCTGCGCGGTGTGGGATCCTTACCAGGTAGGACTGACGGAGTACATCGAAAAAGTTCAAAGAAAGCCAGCACGTTTTGTATTATCGCGAAATATTGGAGAGAGAGTGTCACAGAAATGATACAGGATGTGGGCTGGAAATCGTTAAAAGAAAGGCGGTTTTCGTTGCGACGGAATCTTCCCACGAACTTCCAATCACCAAATTTCTCCTCCGAATGCGAAAATATTTTGTTGACACCTACCTGCATAGGGAGGAACGATCACCACGATAAAGTAAGGGAAATCAGAGCTCGTACGGAAAGATATAGGTATTCATTCTTCCGGAGCGCTATCAGAGATTGGAATAACAGAGATGAACCCTCTGCCCGGCTCTTAAATGTGTTTTGCAGAGTATCCATGTAGATGCAGATGTAGAATTGTGATAAAGAACATTTTTCACCATACGATATTGCAGTACCTGTGTTATTCTGAATTACCATACACACTTCGTTTGGACATCAATATACGAGAAGGACTTCGTGTTGCCACATCGTTATCGAAGGGCGGATTAAAGGGGAGGGGAGGGGGGGAACGGAAGGGACGATCGCCCCTCCGAGAGTTGAAACTAAATTAAAATCATACGTTAATTTTTGAAATCCTGCGCCAAAGTTGAGCACGCGAATTCATAGTCTTCGTCACTGGATTTAATAATTTAATTCAGTATTCCCCAAGCCACCTTGCTTTGTGTGCTGAGAGAATGTGCTAGCTGTATCAGTGACTTGTACTCCCCCTCCTGTGCGAATTGTGGGCGCCAAATATTAGCAGAGCTTCCTTATGTGCCACGGCAGGAAGCCTTACGATTGTACACTAAAGCGCCAAAGAAACTGGTACAGGCACGGCTATTCAAATGGAAACCACGTGTGTACGTGTATCTCACCGCTCATGGTAATGTACATGTGCGTCAGTGAAAAAGACCAATAAAAAGGTGATATCATGTGGACGTAATGTGCTGTTGCAGTCTCTTCTGTACCTAAGGTCCATCACCGTTCCCTTTGGATCCCTACGTAATTCGGTGCTCTCCGATACACACGATCGAACAGCGGAGGAGTGGTACTCAAGCGTCAACTTTAGGTTACAATATCTTCGGATGTAATTAACGTTTTACAATGCAACAAACGGCACTGATTACGTATTTGTTTATATGTTCAGATGTGCTAACAAAACTAACGTGGTTCCATTTAAAAAAACGTAGGTTTGTGTTAAAAAACATACTTCCGTGCATTTTTGTATGGTTTGTATTAAACAATTACACTAGCCCCTCTCCTCACGTTCGGTCTGTGGAATCGGTTCGTCAGTATTTGATGTGGTTTACGAAATATATCCAGCGGTAACGTTAGGTGACGCACCCTGTATAAGACAACAAGTGTCTGGTGCAGATGCTAGTACGGTTACAGCTGCTACAATCCGACGTCGCTGCGGCTGGGAAAAGATCCTACGAGAACGGGACCAACGACGAGTGAAGAGAATCCATCAACACGACAGAAGTGCAACCCTTCTGCAAATTGCTCCAGATTTCAATGCTGGGCCATCAGCTAGTGCAGCGTGCGAACCATTCAACGAAACATCATCGATGTGGGCTTCTGGAGCCGAAGGACCACTCGTGTGCCCTTTATAAGTGCACCATACAAAGCTGTACGCCTCGTCCGTGCCCACCAACAACGCCATTGGACTGTCGTTGTTGACTGGAAAAATGTTGCCTGGTCGGACGAGTCTCGTTTAAAATCGTATCGAGCGGATGGACGTGAACGGGTATGGAGACAACCTCATGAATCCATGGACCCTGCATATCAGTGGGGGACTGCTCAAGCTGGTGGAGGCTCTCTGATGGTGTGGGGCGTGTGCAGTTGGAGTGATATGCGATCCCTGATATGTCCAGACACGACTCTGACAGGTGACACGTATGTAAGCTTCCTGTCTGATCACCTGCATCCATTCATGTCCATTGTACATTCTGAATGGCAATTCCAGCAGGACAATGCGACACTCCACACGTCCAGAATTGCTAAAGAGTTTTTCCAGGCACACTTTTCTGAGTGTAAATACTTCCGCTGGCTCCCAGATTCCCCAGACATGAACATTATTGAACATATCTGGGATGCTGATCGTGTTAGGATAGCAACCAGCCACAAATTGAGTTCCTTTATTCAAAGGAAACCGTTACCGGTTTCGAATCGTTGCGATTCATCATCAGACGGTTTACACGCTTTCTTTCTACATTTGGTGTGTTTTTTACAGATTAATTGTCCTAAAATATAAATAAAACACAATTACAAACACGCCACACACAGATGGTTGCGTTGCAGATTTTCGTTGCATGTGACTTACGTGAAACGTCGGTTTCGAGTGATTGTTTCTATAACGTTCATCCAATCGATGTAAATGTATTCCCACTGCATCCTCGTTGTTGCACACGTAATAGTTCTCACTCTACACTTTAGATTTGTCACTGAGTTCATTCCAACCACGCACCACATGTTTTGGTACATACAAAGAGCTTACAAACATATGCTGATTTGTTCAAGTTACCAAATCAGCATTTGCAGTCCCATATTGCTGAAGAAAACCATTCAGTGGGTAACATTGAGGACAACTTAAAGATTTTACAGCTAACAGAAGAAGGGGCCACTATGAATATATTAGAAGAATTAGAAATACACACACACACACAAAAACAGCACCCCAGACTATATCCTTAACGAACAAACAGAGTTGGCTAACGCCCCTTTCCTGAAAAATTTCCAAAAATTACTTTCCAGCCTCCAAAGCAAATAATATTAATACACCTATCTGCTGATCAAGCAGAAAATTTATATGTTACTATAATTCTCATGCTGCCAAATGTAATAAAATAATGTACTATTTTACCTATACAGCTCTAAATATATATAAAAAACTTTATAATTAAATTAGCAATAACAGATTTATATATATATTTTAAAAAAATATTCAATCTCTCTACACTAATGTAAAAGACATTACAGTTTTGTAAAAGAATATATGATCCTTTCCAAACATAGGACATCATCGTCAAATGTTACGATATATCATAGCATCTGTGACACCCATATGTTTGTAAGCTCTTTGTATGTACCAAAACATGTGGTGCGTGTTTGGAATGAACTCAGTGACAAATCTAAAGTGTACAGTGAGAACTATTACGTGTGCAACAACGAGAGATGCAGTGGGAATGCATTTACATCGATTGGATGAACGTTATAGAAACAATCACTCGAAACCGACGTTTCACGTAAGTCACATGCAACGAAAATCTGCAACGCAACCATCTGTGAGTGGCGTGTTTGTAATTGTGTTTTATTTATATTTTAGGACAATTAATCTGTAAAAAACACACCAAATGTAGAAAGAAAGCGTGTAAACCGTCTGATGATGAATCGCAACGATTCGAAACCGGTAACGGTTTCCTTTGAATAAAGGAACTCAAAGTAAATTTGTGGCTGGTTGCTGTCCTAACACGATCAACATTTGTCTTCAAAAACAGCCAAGGTCTCCAACATGTCATCATATGACAAAATTGCATATCTGGGATGCCTTGCAACGTGCTGTTGTGAAGAGATCTCCACCCCCTCGTACTCTTACGGATTTATGGACAGCCCTGCAGGATTCTTGGTGTCAAGGCCCTCCAGCACTACTTCAGACTATAGTAGAGTCCATACCATGTGTTGTTGCGGCACTTCTGCGTGCCCTACACAATTTTAGGCAGGTGTTCCAGTTTCTTTGGTTCTTTAGTGTATAATCTCGTTGCTTAGGACTGCTGTATGTTGGAATCATTCTTCCTTCATCGTCCAAAGTCGTTTTATAGTCATTTCCTTTCAGTCCGGTTTTGAGCTGAGGAAGTGCTTTGGAATCGACTAGCGTAAATTGTTTGGGACACTGTTATTATTACCGACAGGGATTTTGGAGTAAAGAGATCTCTGTCCGACAGAGAATCTAGGACGCGGTTGACCACGTGTGGTAGTTTGGGTCTGGCCGTGAGTCGGGTGCGGAAATGGTAAGGCGACCGCACGCGATTAGCGGGAAATCCGGGTTCGAGTCCTGGAGCGGCACATATTTACACCTGATGGTTGTCCCTATCAGCAGCTGTGAATACATTTAACATCACTGCAAGTCGGTTGAAGTTAGGGGATTTCATATGCACTACACTCACTGCCGATGTTTGCTTTCTATCGGTACTGTAGTTCTGTCATAACAGGTTTAATTAGGTATCATATCCATTGCTGCAAATGAGAGCCACATTTGAAGATGAACGTCTCTGTTACGGGCAACCACGAAATCTTTCTACTTCTGTGTGCAATTTCTACCACAGCAGCTGATCAGTGCAAATCAAAGTGTCTTAGTACTGCAAGTGATGGCGAAAGCTGCCTCCATTGTTCTTCGTCGTCCCTCAACAATGTGCGGCCTAAGAATACTCGTCTTTTCCCAACAAGGCGCAGGGAAGCTAAAAGACTGGATACCCCTGCCGTACATCAGCCGTGCCAAAATCCTTAGCAACAATGCCGACCCCACGTAGTCGCGGGATTAACGCGTGAGAAAAAGACGGAGGCCTATTCATCAATATGCACGCGTGAGAAGCCGGCCGCTGTGGCCGAGCGGTTCTAGGCGCCGAGCGGTTCTAGGCGCTTCAGTCGGGAACCGCGCTTCAGTCGGGAACCGCGCTTCTGCTACGGTCCCAGGTTCCAATCCTGCGTCGGGCATGGATGTGTGTGATGTCCTTAGGTTGGTTAGGTTTAAATAGTTTTGAGTTCTAGGGGACTGATGACCTCAGATGTTAAGTCCCGTAGTGCTCAGAGACATTTTTGAACACATGAGAACTTCCAACATCCTGCCATGTTTATTATTTCTTGTTTGTATACTGGGTTATAGGAGGTGCGATGTCTTTGACAGCACAAAGCCACATGACTTTTTTTTTTTTTTGAAGCGAGACCAGTTGTGCAAGATTGTAAGTAAGTACGTTTTCAGAAAAATGTCGTTTACTCCTTTTTCTCTGTTGATATATCGTTGCTCAGTTTCTCATCATCAGCGATAATAATAATAATAATAATAATAATAATAATAATAATAATAGTAATAGTAGTACTTATAAAAAAGCCAAATTAAGAGTCTTTTTATACGTTTTCTATTTTTGGTACTTAGAAAAAACATTGACATATTCATTATTGAAAAAATATTGAGCTTAAAACTTTTTCCAATTTAGCCATCATTGTTATTGTTAAATTTTTGATTATTGCCCAAAACTTTGCCTTCAAATCTGGGTGTTTAGTATAACAAACTCCTTTAAAAGAAATGTTGACATTATACCAATTATACTTTCAACTACAGGAGTCATACCACGCAATATCCACCAGTACATCAATGCAATACAGCTACATCCAAACTTATATATACAACTTCAGAAATCCGTAATTATTGATACATGTTCAGTTACCCGAAAGTTCCTAAACGCAATGTAACATATACCGTACAGTTAAAAGGAAGTGACGCTTGATCAAGGTCCGCGTCACTTTCATTCCGAACCAGACCTAAGGTCTGAGAAAGGAAAGGTAATACTAGTAATACTAATTATTATTATTATTATGTTTATCTAGACCAGGGGTTCCCAACAAAATTTTCTCGAGGTAATACTAATTATTATCATTATTATTATCATTATTATTATTATGTTTATCTAGACCAGGGGTTCCCAACAAAATTTTCTCGAGGACCCCCTCATCGAGCATGATTGGTACCTTGTCACATCACAGTATCAAGTACCAGTACCTAAAAAAAGCCAAATTAAGAGTCTTTTTATACGTTTTCTATTTTTGGTACTTAGAAAAAACATTGACATATTCATTATTGAAAAAATATTGAGCTTAAAACTTTTTTCAATTTAGCCATCATTGTTATTGTTAAATTTTTGATTATTGCCCAAAACTTTGCCTTCAAATCTGGGTGTTTAGTATAACAAACTCCTTTAAAAGAAATTAATATTGAGTATGAACTGAAAATGACAGGAAAAAATTGAAACTGAGTGTATTGTTCTTTCAAGTCTAGTAGACTTGAGATTACACAAGTAGACATGTGTGAAAAACAAGAAAACACAAACTTCATACAAGGTATTATTTATTTGAAAAAATACAGTAACAACAGAGTACTCCATCAGTATACAGTTAGTTTTGATTTTCAGTTCTTAATGAGATGAGTTCAATTTGACTTTTGAGTCCATTATTTCTGAAATGTTAGGTTTCAAACTTGAAACTTTCACTCTGAAATCCGACCGCATGTCGAGCCGATTCCTATATTTGTTTTTAATGCAGGAAGCAGTCAAAACAAAAAAAAATTGTTATAATACGAAATATATTTAATATATTTTTTATTCTAAAAGCATCTTGTGGACGCCACCTGTTGGGAACCACTGATCTAGACTAATAACCGGCTGAAAGGGTCAGTTGCAGGTTGCCTGCCTGACGACTTCCAGGGGCAACACAATTTTGATTAGCAGTATTTCATATAATTAACGAACCAATTTAAAACCTTGACACGCTGTCATGATCTACTCATTAACAGGAATAACCTTACTTTAATTGTTTAGCACAATAAGTCGAGCATTAATTTTTTCTATTCTTGTTGGGAACTGAAACCCATGAAGTCAAGGTCGTATATGAGATTTTCTTTATTTGAGTGGATTAGTTGTTTTGCCTAGCACTCTAGCCAACTTCAGATCATAAAACATTCTCGAGTAGTGTTGGTGTCATTACAGGTTCATATATCGTTAAAATCTTTCTTAATATGACGACATCCTTACATGACATACTTAAAAACAGTTTTACATCGCTCGTGGTCAGTATAATTAAACGAAGGCCATTAAAGGCTGTCGTAAATTTTCGACCGCATAACTGTTGTTAGGCAGTGTATAGGACGCGTTTGCGCGACGTTGTTGCGATGATGGCAGCCCCCTCGCCCAACGACTCATCGTGCTTTTGTTCACTGACAGGTCTCTTTAGACATTCTGCCAGCATCTATGAACATCTGCGATTCTCTGGTTTAGCGTCGAAAGAAGCGCAGTGAGAGCTCTCTGCCTGGAATGCATCAGCATTACAGGTGCCATTTTGAAGTTCATGTATAGCGCCACCATCTATCGTAACTTTATGAACCAATAGGAGCTGAATCGGGAATATTCCACGGTGCCCCACAAAAAACTCCGCATTTTTGCAACATGCCCTTGAGTGATGTGTGATTTTGGCCTTCTAGTGACGGCCGAAAAAGAATATCGAGTTAGTGTATCATATTGCCGTTTGCAACTGATTCGTCAGCTAAACACTTATTTTTATCCATCTACGTCAAACAAGAACTTTTTATCACCTAAAACAACTGTCGCAACCGTACCATAAGCAAGGTTTTGAGGTACCAATATCTGAACGCTATAAATGTTTCAAGAATTGGTTGGAAAGCATGCAGAAGTGTACATACAGGGTGATTCAAAAATGACCGGTATATCTGAAACGGCAATAAAAACTAAACGAGCAGCGATAGAAATACACCGTTTGTTGCAATATGCTTGGGACAACAGTACATTTTCAGGCAGACAAACTTTCGAAATTACAGTAGTTACAATTTTCAACAACAGATGGCGCTGCAAGTGATGTGAAAGATATAGAAGACAACGCAGTCTGTGGGTGCGCCATTCTGTACGTCGTCTTTCTGCTGTAAGCGTGTGCTGTTCACAACGTGCAAGAGTGCTGTAGACAACATAGTTTATTCCTTAGAACAGAGGATTTCTCTGGTGTTGGAATTCCACCGCCTAGAACACAGTGTTGTTGCAACAAGACGAAGTTTACAACGCAGGTTTAATGTAACCAAAGGACCGAAAAGCGATACAATAAAGGATCTGTTTGCAAATTTCAACATGGAACGTGACGGATGAACGTGCTGGAAAGGTAGGGCGACCGCGTACGGCAACCACAGAGGGCAACGCGCAGCTAGTGCAGCAGGTGATCCAACAGCGGCCTCGGGTTTCCGTTCGCCGTGTTGCAGCTGCGGTCCAAATGACGCCAACGTCCACGTATCGTCTCATGCGCCAGAGTTTACACCTCTATCCATACAAAATTCAAATGCGGCAACCCCTCAGCGCTGCTACCATTGCTGCACGAGAGACATTCGCTAACGATATAGTGCACAGGATTGATGACGGCGATATGCATGTGAGCAGCATTTGGTTTACTGACGAAGCTTATTTTTACCTGGACAGCTTCGTCAATAAACAGAACTGGCGCATATGGGGAACCGAAAAGCCCCATGTTGCAGTCCCATCGTCTCTGCATCCTGAAAAAGTACTGGTCTGGGCCGCCATTTCTTCCAAAGGAATCATTGGCCCATTTTTCAGATCCGAAACGATTACTGCATCACGCTATCTGGACATTCTTCGTGAATTTGTGGCGGTTCAAACTGCCTTAGACGACACTGCGAACACGTCGTGGTTTATGCAAGATGGTGCCCGGCCACATCGCACGGCCGACGTCTTTAATTTCCTGCATGAATATTTCGATGATCGTGTGATTGCTTTGGGCTATCCGAAACATACAGGAGGCGGCGTGGATTGGCCTCCCTATTCGCCAGACATGAACCCCTGTGACTTCTTTCTGTGGGGACACTTGAAAGACCAGGTGTACCGCCAGAATCCAGAAACAATTGAACAGCTGAAGCAGTACATCTCATCTGCATGTGAAGCCATTCCGCCAGACACGTTGTCAAAGGTTTCGGGTAGTTTCATTCAGAGACTACGCCATATTATTGCTACGCATGGTGGATATGTGGAAAATATCGTACTATAGAGTTTCCCAGACCGCAGCGCCATCTGTTGTTGAAAATTGTAACTACTGTAATTTCGAAAGTTTGTCTGCCTGAAAATGTACTGTTGTCCCAAGCATATTGCAACAAACGGTGTATTTCTATCGCTGCTCGTTTAGATTTTATTGCCGTTTCAAATATACCAGTCATTTTTGAAACACCCTGTATTTTGAAGGTGAATAAGTTGAGAAACAATGAAATGATTTCCACACGCCTAGAACCAGATCTGTTCTCTGGTGTGTGGCGGATAGTACTTTCTGTAGAATTGTCGCTTCTTCCGTTTCTTTCCAGTAGTGAATGGCCTCCTGTAAGAATGATTAAGAACAATTCTTACATAAAAAGTTTTTCTTTCATGTTTTTGTGTTGTTACAAGTTCCCAAAACTTCTTTAAAATTATTTTTTACTTGTGTGCTGAGATCAGAATCTCATGAAGACTGGACTTCAACTCATGTGTGTCGTCTATGGAAAACTCAGCTTGCACTGTGAACATGCTATCGAATGTTTTCTGCAGAGGACAATACGTTAGAGTTTTCTCTCTTCTTGTTACAGGTAAGTACGACCCTCGATTGCCCGATCAGCGTGGTGTGCTGCAATGGTCGTAATGAAGACCATGGAAACGGTGGTCGTGATTTTCACCGGTATGAAGTAAGTACTTGTAAATGAAAACAGATGGTCGACTTGGTTTTGTAACATTCGTTTTGTAACTAGATATATTGGGATTTGAGCTGTGTCCAATCTTATAAATAGTTTTGTTGTTTGCCTGAAGCAACAGAGAAATGATAGAGCCGAAAGCTGCGACCAAATCTCAAAGGACATTTTATCATGCAGTACCTGATTTCAACAGAATCGGCGCCCACAGCCGCCGAAAGACGTAGCTTTAGGTGACTGTGTACACGGTGATTCAGCTGCCTTCTACCGAAGGGTATTATGCAACCCGCAACACCTTCAAAAGCCGCACACGAGATGTTTAAATTCTGACGCTCACTATGTGCAAAAATGGAAATGATCGAATGGTGTCAGTGGACGGGAGTTCCCAGGTGGGAAGTTCGGTCGCCAAGTGCAGGGCTTACTGAGTGCGACGCCACACTGGGCGACTTGCGGGAATCGAACCAGGGACCCCGTGCGTGGCATACCAACGCGCTGACCTTTCAGATATTGCAGCGGACACAATGTGCAAAATATCGGTCCCACATAAAAAATGAACAGGACGTCCAGCGAAAATGTATCCCTGTACCAGATTTAAGTACAATAAATTTCGTACGAAAAGCTATTGTTCCTTTTTTCTGCAGGGGTAATACACTACTGGCCATTAAAATTGCTATACCACGAAGATGACGTGCTACAGACGCGAAATTTAACCGATAGGTAGAAGATGCTGTCATATGCAAATGATTAGCTTTTCAGAGCATTCACACAAGGTTGGCGCCGGTGGCGACACCTACAACGTGCTGACATGAGGAAAGTTTCCAACCGATTTCTCATACACAAACAGCAGTTGACCGACGTTGCCTGGCGAAACGTTGTTGTGATGCCTCGTGTAAGGAGGAGGAATGCGTACCATCACGTTTCCGACTTTGATAAAGGTCGGATTGTAGCCCATCGCGATTGCGGTTTATCGTATCGCGACATTGCTTCTCGCGTAGGTCGAGATCCAATGACTGTTAGCAGGATATGGAATCGGTGGGTTCAGGAGGGTAATACGGAACGGCGTGCTGCATCCCAGCGGCCTCGTATCACTAGCAGTCGACATGACAGGCATTTTATCCACGTGGCTGTAACGGATCGTGCAGCCACCTTCGATCCCTGAGTCAGCAGATGGGGACGTTTGCAAGACGACAACCATCTGCACGAACAGTTCGACGACGTTTGCAGCAGCACGGACTATCAGCTCGGAGACCGTGGCTGCGGTTACCCTTGACGCTGCATCACAGACAGGAGCGCCTGCGATGGTGTACTCGACGACGAACCTGGGTGCACGAATGGCAAAACGTCATTTTTTCGGATGAATCCAGGTTCTGTTTACAGCATCATGATGGTCGCGGTGAACGGACATTGCAAGCGTGTATTGGTCATCGCCATACTGGCGTATCACTCGGCGTGATGGTATGGGGTGCCATTGGTTAGACATCTTGGTCACCTCTTGTTCGCATTGACGGCACTTTGAACATCGGACGTCACATTTCAGATGTGTTACGACCAGTGGCTCTACCCTGCATTCAATCCCTGCTAAACCCTACATTTCAGCAGAATAATGCACAACCGCATGTTGCAGGTCCTGTACGGGCCTTTCTGGATACGTTCGACTGCTGACCTGGCCAGCACATTCTCCAGATCCCTCACCAATTGAAAACGTCTGGTCAATGGTGACCGAGCAACTGGCTCGTCACAATACGCCAGTCACTACTCTTGATGAACTGTGGCATCGTGTTGAAGCTGCATGGGCAGCTGTACCTGTACACGCGAACCAAGCTCTGATTGACTCCATGCCCAGGCGTATCAAAGCCGTTATTACGGCCAGAGGTGGTTGTTCCGGGTGCTGATTTCTCAGGATCTATGCACCCAAATTGAGTGAAAATGTAATGTCAGTTCTAGTATAATATATTTGTCCACTGAATACCCGTTTATCATCTGCATTTCTTCTTGGTGTAGCAATTTTAATGGTGAGTAGTGTAGCTGGCGAATAGCGAGTGAGAGGATATGAAAATCTTGCGTGTGGTATTTGAAGATGTTGTGGGTTGCATAAATCCCATCGGTTGGAGCAGCTGAATCACACGCTGTACAGAGCGTGATCGTAAAGTATTTTCGGACCAGCTCAGTAGTGTAGAGAAGGGTGAGCCGAACGGGTTGATAAGGGAAGCTTGTGGTCTGTCAAACAATGAAAGAGTCTCATATTGTTCTACAAAAGCCACCTAAGCTACAGTGACCTGCGTGATTTTTAATATCCTCTCGCAGTGTTACGCCCCTGGTTTAGCTAGCTGTTTGTTAACGTTATTTATTTAAACTTTCCCATGAGGGTGATGGAAAAAAGAGACTTTCGTTAACTTCGTGAGAAGCTAATTACGTTTACTATACGATCCAAACTTTGCTCCTAGCGTAGTACAGGGCAATCGATATAAACATGAACTAAGCCCGTGGGCCATAATCGCCCTCTGAAAGCTCGTAGAAACAGGTAAGTTGTTATATGAACTCAGCAGTCCTCGGAGAATCAGAAGTTATTGGTAATCGGGTCGTTGTTTCTGCGTATGAGGCCCCTTCTCCGGTTTAGTGATGACAAAGACTTTGTACGTGAAGCACTCGACGGCGTGACTGTCAGTACCCGTACAAATCCCCAAACTTTTCGCTTTTCAGTTTCGCCATTTCCTGAGTGATGATGAAAGGATGAGGACAACACAAACACCCACTTCTTGGGCGGAGAAAAACCCCGACCCGGCCAGGAGTCGAACCTGGGACCCTGTGATCCAGGGGCAGCAACGCTGCTGCCCAATACACCACGAACTGCGGACTCCGCTATAATGCCGCGCTCTTGTTAGTTGCGGTAACACCGTGTCCCCGATGTCTAATACTGAAAAACCTGTTAATACGAATAGTACCGAAGACTGGTGTGGTTTCTCGATTTGATTACGTTTCTTTTGTCTCTGTCTGCTAGATAAAACAAAATAGGCGTTTCCAATGTTGCAACAGTTGTTAACACACGCCAGTTAATTGAGACTGTTTTGGCACAGATGGTGATTTTTATGTGTCTCATTTAAGTAAATAACACGACAGAACATAATTCAAGAAGTACCAGTATGAAATTCCTATTAGGTTACTACAAGCAAAAAGTTTTATTTTAGGAAATAGTTTTATTTTCATTCGTATGTAGTAGTACGAAATTTTTATATAAATTTGGAATCGTCATATTCTTCCATATAATTTGTATGGTTTCCCAGTTTCTGCTGCTTCCTCGTTCTAACAAACTCTCTTCTCATCACTAATTCTGTAACTATTCCTGCCACTGTCAAAACTTATTCTCCAGTTGACTTCACTAACCCTGCCAGAATCACGGGTTTAGTTATCCCGCGTTTATTCTCCGGTTAGGCGTTATTACGTGTTCGTACAACGCATTTTCCGCGCTATTCCGAAAATAGAATCAAGCGGCTGCTAACTTCGGAGTGTACGACTAGCCGTTAATAGTGTAGCGATTCACTGGACCCACATCCGGGAGGACGACGGTTCAATCCCGCGTCCGGCCATCCTAATTTAGGTTTCTCGTGATTTCCCTAAATCGCTCTAGGAAAATGCCGGGATGGTTCCTTTGAAAGGGCACGGCCGACTTGCTTCCCCGTCCTTCCCTAATTCGATGAGACCGATCACCTCGCTGTCTGGTCTTCTCCCCGAAACAACCCAACCCCAAGTATAGCGATCGGCTAAAAATTCAATGTCAAAATTTCATTTTCTTGGATACACCGAGAAGATAGTACATAATCTTTCTTACCTGTTATTCCTGTCAGTCATTTTTTGCCACTCTGGTAGTCCGAATCTATGGATTTCGCTAATAATTACAACAACGATCATCATCCGCACACCCAATCAACCGTATAAACAAACAACGATTGGGATTTACCCGTTCGGGTTTATTCGGCAGAGCTCGTATAGCCCCATTCTCCTTTGTCTGTGGAAAAGCTCTTTATTTCTAGATGCGACGGGGATTCCCCTAGCAGAGACATCACGTACACTATGCACGCATTCAAAAATCAATTTATGATTCGTTCAGAAACCAACTTAGAATGTACACTCCTGGAAATGGAAAAAAGAACACATTGACACCGGTGTGTCAGACCCACCATACTTGCTCCGGACACTGCGAGAGGGCTGTACAAGCAATGATCACACGCACGGCACAGCGGACACACCAGGAACCGCGGTGTTGGCCGTCGAATGGCGCTAGCTGCGCAGCATTTGTGCACCGCCGCCGTCAGTGTCAGCCAGTTTGCCGTGGCATACGGAGCTCCATCTAAGTCTTTAACACTGGTAGCATGCCGCGACAGCGTGGACGTGAACCGTATGTGCAGTTGACGGACTTTGAGCGAGGGCGTATAGTGGGCATGCGGGAGGCCGGGTGGACGTACCGCCGAATTGCTCAACACGTGGGGCGTGAGGTCTCCACAGTACATCGATGTTGTCGCCAGTGGTCGGCGGAAGGTGCACGTGCCCGTCGACCTGGGACCGGACCGCAGCGACGCACGGATGCACGCCAAGACCGTAGGATCCTACGCAGTGCCGTAGGGGACCGCACCGCCACTTCCCAGCAAATTAGGGACACTGTTGCTCCTGGGGTATCGGCGAGGACCATTCGCAACCGTCTCCATGAAGCTGGGCTACGGTCCCGCACACCGTTAGGCCGTCTTCCGCTCACGCCCCAACATCGTGCATCCCGCCTCCAGTGGTGTCGCGACAGGCGTGAATGGAGGGACGAATGGAGACGTGTCGTCTTCAGCGATGAGAGTCGCTCCTGCCTTGGTGCCAATGATGGTCGTATGCGTGTTTGGCGCCATGCAGGTGAGCGCCACAATCAGGACTGCATACGACCGAGGCACACAGGGCCAACACCCGGCATCATGGTGTCGGGAGCGATCTCCTACACTGGCCGTACACCACTGGTGATCGTCGAGGGGACACTGAATAGTGCACGGTACATCCAAACCGTCATCGAACCCATCGTTCTACCATTCCTAGACCGGCAAGGGAACTTGCTGTTCCAACAGGACAATGCACGTCCGCATGTATCCCGTGCCACCCAACGTGCTCTAGAAGGTGTAATTCAACTACCCTGGCCAGCAAGATCTCCGGATCTGTCCCCCATTGAGCATGTTTGGGACTGGATGAAGCGTCGTCTCACGCGGTCTGCACGTCCAGCACGAACGCTGGTCCAACTGAGGCGCCAAGTGGAAATGGCATGGCAAGCCGTTCCACAGGACTACATCCAGCATCTCTACGATCGTCTCCATGGGAGAATAGCAGCCTGCATTGCTGCGAAAGGTGGATATACACTGTACTAGTGCCGACATTGTGCATGCTCTGTTGCCTGTGTCTATGTGCCTGTGGTTCTGTCAGTGTGATCATGTGATGTATCTGACCCCAGGAAAGTGTCAATTAAGTTTCCCCTTCCTGGGACAATGAATTCACGGTGTTCTTATTTCAATTTCCAGGAGTGTATTAGGAAACGTTCAAAATCATATGAATAATCGATAGACCAACACGTACTGGGTGCTATGTGTTCTGTGAAACAATGTTTTTTTCCTTCAAGAAAAGGAATTTGACGCCCCCTGAATTTTACCGCCAGGGGCAGATACACCAGTTGCCCCTCCCCCCCCTCCCACCCCTCCAGTAGAGCCGGGCCTGCGATACATGCAGGAAGAGAGTGTGTGAGGTTCAGGAACATGCCAACTGGGGTGTGGAACCATACTGACTCCAGTGGTCAGCCGCGCTGGGTTTCTCGGTTGAGGATCCGTGGCACGGACAGCGCGATCGAGGAGGTCCCACAGATCCTCGTATCGGTTCGAGGCCGGGGAGTTCTGGAGCCAGGGGAGTACAGTAAACTCACCCTTCTGCTCTTCGAACCACATACATACACAGCGTTGCATTGTCCTGCTGGTAGATGCCATAGTGCCGAGGAAAAACGGACTGCACGTAAGGGTAAATACAGAGGGGGTCCAAAAAAATGTATCCACTGTTTAAAAGTCCATAACTGCCAAACTAATTGACGGAGTTGTCTCATCTTTGGTAGTGTAATAGTTTGTAGTTCCAGAAATCGCCACACAAGCGTTGTGTTGCGTTGTTTTGTTTTGTCAGATAACAGTCGCCAGATAGTCAGTGTTTTGTTCGGAGTTGCACCTAGTTACTCGAGTAAACATAGCTGGCGCAAGGCTTACATTCGATGAAAGGAAGTCGGTTTTGAAGTGGTATTTTAAGTACGAAAACACTAATGAGGTTCAGGGGCAATGGCGAAATGAGTATCAAATAGAGCCACCGACACGTTTAACGGTTCGTCGCGTTCGAGACAAGTTTGAAGCCGAAGGCTGTGCTAAAGATGTACACAAACAACGATCTGGACGACCTGTAGCAGTATCAATCCCAGCTATCTCCCGTCGTGTGTTACAATTCACTCGCTCACCACAGAAGTCTGTGAGACAGTGTGCCCGTGAAACTTGAGTGAGTCGCTCAAGTGTTCAGCGAATTTTGAAGACAGCAAAGTGGAAGTGCTACATCCCACGATTGCTACACGCAATGAACGAGGACGACCCAGATCGTAGAATGGAGTACTGCGAGTGGTTTGCTAACATGGTGGACAACGATGAAGAGTTTGGAGAGATGATTGTGTGGTCTGATAAGGCACAGTTCACACTCAATGGTACAGTAAATCGCCACAATTGCATCTACTGGGCCGCCGAAAATCCGAACGTCCATGTAGACAAAGCCGTGAATTTGCCAGGAGTACATGTGTGGTGTGGGTTCTCTTACCGGGCCTCGATTGGGCCATTCTTCTTTGACGGCACAGTTACCGGTGAGGTGTACCTTCAGGAGTTTCAGACATCCATTTTACCTGCCATCCGAGACTTGTGTGGAGACGGAAGAGTTTACTTTCAACAAGATGGTGCCCCAGCCCACAACCAAAATCGTGTTAGGGCGTATCTCGATGAAAATCTACTATGAAGATGGATAGGCCGTAGAGGTGCTGTGGAGTATCCACCACGTTCCCCAAACCTAACTCCTCTGGACTTTTACCTGTGGGGAACACTAAAGGACGTCGTTTATCGACAAACGCCACGCAGATTGGATGAACTCCGAGAATCCATC
Organism: Schistocerca americana; assembly: GCF_021461395.2. NCBI lineage: Eukaryota > Metazoa > Arthropoda > Insecta > Orthoptera > Acrididae > Schistocerca > Schistocerca americana. The sequence continues at coordinate 141,240,605 of NC_060129.1, forward strand.
GTACATTCATTTGCAAATATCCAACTGAACACGTTGCAGTCAGTAATTCGTGCTGCAGTTCGGCGGCACCATTTGCGTGTGGATGTTAATGGTGACCATTTCAAACACCTACAGTGATATCTTTAAGTTGGACTTTAAGCTACACTTTCACCAAAAATGAGACAACTCCGTCAATTAGTTTGCAAGTCATGGACTTTTAAACAGTGGATACATTTTTTGAAGCCCTCCATATATGCCCGCCCGGCTAGCTGCGCGGTCTGGCGCGCTGTTTCCCGAGCGGGAAGGCGTGCCGGTCCCCAGCACGAATCCACCTGGCGGATTAGAGTCGAGGTCCGCTGTGTCTGCCAGCCTGTGGATGGTTTTTAAGCCGGTTTCTCTATCGGCGAATGCGGGTTGGTTCCCCTTATTCCGAGGGGGGAAGGGGGGGGGGATTCCACTGGGGACCGAACTGGGTACGGTGTGGGGCGGCGGTGTGGTGGGTGGACTGCTGTGGCCTGTTGTGGGGTTGGGAACCACTGAGGGCTACGGCGGGACGAGGCCTCTCCGTCGTTTCTAGGTCCCCCTTTAATACACAAAGGTAAATATGGTCCCACTCTGCCTTCCAGAATGACGAGCCGACCAGGGAATGCGCCGAAAACATTCCGTAACTGATGATAATAAGCAGATGGCCGATTTTCTAAACTTGGCTTTCAAAAACTCGTTAACGGTAGAGGGCTGCAGCACCATTCCCCCTTTCAAATGGTTCAAATGGCTCTGAGCACTATGGGACTCAACTACTGTGGTCATTAGTCCCCTAGAACTTAGAACTAGTTAAACCTAACTAACCTAAGGACATCACACACATCCATGCCCGAGGCAGGATTCGAACCTGCGACCGTAGTGGTATCGCGGTTCCAGACTGCAGCGCCAGAACCGCGCGGCCACTTCGGCCGGCTTCCCCCTTTCAATTATCGAACAAACGCAAGGATGGCTGACATAGTGTTTAGCGTATCTGGGATTGTCCGCAGCTCGTGGTCGTGCGGTAGCGTTCTCGCTTCCCACGCCCGGGTTCCCGGGTTCGATTCCCGGCGGGGTCAGGGATTTTCTCTGCCTCGTGATGACTGGGTATTGTGGGATGTCCTTAGGTTAGTTAGGTTTAAGTAGTTCTAAGTTCTAGGGGACTGATGACCATAGATGTTCAGTACCATAGTGCTCAGAGCCATTTGAACCATTTTATCTGGGATTGTAAAACAGTTAAGATCCTTAGACGCCACGAAGGGATCTGGCCCAGACGGTATCCCCGTAAGATTATATGCTGACTATGCTACAAATATAGCACCATTCTTATCCATCATCTATCAGAGATCATTGGAACAGCGGAAAGTTCCACGGGACTGGAAGAAGGCCGAGGTCATAGCAATCTATAAAAAGGGTAGAAAATCGGATGCACATAATTATCGGCCAATTTCACTGACATCGACTTCTTGTAGAATCATCGAACATATTTTGTGTTCAGGCATAATGACCTTTCTAGACTCTGAGAAGCTCATCTGCAGAAACCAGCACAGTTTTAGGAAACAGCGGTTATGCGAGACACAGCTGGCCCTCTTTGTGCATGATATACAACAGGCTCTAGATACCGGCTCCCAGGTTGATGCCGTATTTCTCGACTTTCAAAAGGCGTTCGACTCGGTTCCACACTGTCGCTTGCTACAAAAAGTGCGCGCTTTACGGTCTATCCGATGACATATGCGGTTGGATAGAAAGTTTTCCAACAGACAGAGAGCAGTATGTCGTCCTGAATGGGGTGACTTCAACAGAAAAAAGCGTAACTTCAGGTGTGCCCCAGGGCAGCGTAATAGGTCCGCTGCTTTTCAATATTTACATAAACGATCTGGTTGATGGTATTGTCAGCGGCATTAGACTGTTTGCCGATAATGCTGTAGTCTACAGGAAAGTAGTATCACACGAAAGTTGCGAACAAATCAATGAGGATTTGCAGAAAATAAATGCCTGGTGTAATGGCTGGCAGTTCTCTCTCAACATTAGTAAGTGTAACCTACCCCGTATAACAAGGCGAAAATCCCCATTAATGTACGAGTTCACAATAAATGCCGTCTTTGGAAGCGGTAACGTCCGTCAAGTATCTCGGTGTGACTATTCGAAATGATCTCAAATAGCCGGCCGAAGTGGCCGTGCGGTTAAAGGCGCTGCAGTCTGGAACCGCAAGACCGCTACGGTCGCAGGTTCGAATCCTGCCTCGGGCATGGATGTTTGTGATGTCCTTAGGTTAGTTAGGTTTAACTAGTTCTAAGTTCTAGGGGACTAATAACCTCAGCAGTTGAGTCCCATAGTGCTCAGAGCCATTTTTTTTTATCTCAAATGGAATCATCAGATTACACAAGTAACGGGCAAGACGAACTCTAGATTGCGGTTTATTGGTAGAATCCTGAAGCGATGCAGCCCTTCAACGAAGGAAATAGCTTACAATACGTTAGTTCGCCCAGTCTTGGAGTATTGTTCGTCTGTATAGGACGCTTACCGGTTGGGTCTGATTCAAGAGATTGAGAAGGTCCAAAGGAGAGCGGCAAGATTCGTGCCTGGTACATTAAGCCATCGCGAGAGCGTTACAAATCTCATAGAAAGTTTGAAGTGGGACTCAGTTGCAGATAGACGACGCACTAAACGGAAGCGGCTGCTCACTAAATTCCGAAATCAGATATTCGCTTAGGATGTAGGGCATATATTACACTACTGGCCATTAAAATTGCTACACCAAGAAGAAATGCAGCTCATAAACAGCAAATTGGACAAATACATTATACTAGAACTGACATGAGATTACATTTTTCACGAAATTTGGGGGGGAAAGATCCTGAGAAATCAGGACGCAGAACAACTACCTCTGGCCGAAATAACGGCCTTGATACGCCTGAATATTCAGTCAAACAGAGCTTGGATGGCGTGTACAGGTACAGCTGCCCATGAAGCTTCATCACGATGCCACAGTTCATGAAGGATAGTGACTGGCCTATTGTGACGAGCCAGTTGCTCGGCCACCATTGACCAGACGTTTTCAATTGGTGAGAAATCTGTAGAATGTAAGCAGTCGAACATTTTCTGTATCCAGAAAGGCCCGTAGACAACCTGCAACATGTGGTCGTGCATTATCCTGCTGAAATCTAAGATTTCGCAGGGATCGAAAGGAGGGCAGAGCCACGGGTCGTAACACATCTGAAGTGTAACGTCCACTGTTCAAAGTGCCGTCAGTGCGAACAAGAGGTGACCGAGACGTGTAACCGATGGCACCCCAATACCCTCACGCCGGGTGATACGCCAGTATGGAGATAACGAATACACGCATCCAATGTGCGTTCACCGCTATGTCGCCAAACACGGATGCGAGCATCATGATGCTGTAAACATAACCTGGATTCATCCAAAAACATGACGTTTTTCCATTTGTGCAGCCACGTTCGGCGTCGAGTACACCATCGCTGGCGCTCCTGTCTGTGATGCAGCGTCAAGGGTAACCGCAGCCACGGTCTCCGAGCTGATAGCCGATGCTGCTGCAAACGTCGTCGAACTGTTCGTGCAGATGGTTGTTGTCTTGCAAACGTCCCCATCTGTTGACTCAGGGATCGAGACGAGGCTGCACGATCCGTTACAGCCGTGCGGATAAGATGCCTGTCATCTCGACTGCTAGTGATACGAGGCCGTCGGGATCCAGCACGGCGTTCCGTATTACCCTCCTGAACCCACCGATTCCATATTCTGCTAACAGTCATCGGATCTCGACCAACGCGAGCAGCAATGTCGCGATACGATAAACCGCAATCTTGATAGGCTACAATCCGACCTTTATCAAAGTTGGAAACGTGATGGTACGCATTTCTCTTCCTTACACGAGGGATCACAACAACGTTTCGCCAGGCAACGCCGGTCAACTGCTGTTTGTGTATGAGAAATCGGTTGGAAACTTTCCTCAGGTCAGCACGTTGTAGGTGTCGCCACCGGCGCCAACCTTGTGTGAATGCTCAGAAAAGCTAATCCTTTGCATATCACAGCATCTTCTTCCTGTCGGTTAAATTTCGCGTCTGTAGCACGTCATCTTCGTGGTGTAGCAATTTTAATGTCCCTGCATACTCATGTTGCGCGGCGGACTGGCGTATTACATCTCTTGCTTATATAGCGTTGAAGTCGCGGCTGACCCTCAATTTGATTTCTCCTAGAGGTTTCCGCTCGATGATACGTACACTGGAAAGTTTCCGTTGACGTCAGGGCTTGTATCCCTTGGCGCAGTCTCGATTAGTTCCATCATGTGTTTAGTCCGTGATCTGAAGAGCTACAGGAGGTCCCTAGTTTACATAACATATGGAAAACTTCTGTTGTCGTCCAACTGCGGATCAACTTATGTCTTAATGTGCGTGTTTTGATAGTATGCGTTATCTCTCTCTCTCCTTCACAAATATCCTCGACTAGGTTTTCTCTATGCTTGAACTCGGAGGCTTCTAGCTTCGTGAGGTGATAGTTGTTCACCGCTCATTTCATCTGACAAATATTGCTTAATAAAATCATTATTAATTTGTTTTTCTTGGGACTGGACTGTGCTAATCATCTATTTTTCAGCTCCACACAAAGCTATACTACAAACATACATTCACAAAAGTTTATACAGAGTGGGGATGCTGACGTTAGGGCACAGGAAAATGTAAAGCAATTATTGAAAATGGAATTTTTGATTCAGAAAATACAACAATTAAAAAAAAGCCTCATCACCATTTCAGTCAACACGTCCCTCTCCTACATCTACATCAATACTCCGCGGAGGGTACCCTGAGTACCCTGAGTACCTCTATCGGTTCTCCCTTCTATTCCACTCTCGTGTTGTTCGTGGAAAGAAAGATTGTCGGTATGCCTCTGTGTGGGCTCTAATCTCTCTGATTTTATCCTCACGGTCTCTTCGCGAGATATACGTAGGAGGGAGCAATATTCTGCTTGACTCCTCGATGGAGGTATGTCCTCGAAACTTCAACAAAAGCCCGTAACTAGCTACTGAGCGTCTCTCCTGCAGAGTCTTCCACTGGAGTTTATCTATCACCCCCGTAATGCTTTCGCGATTACTAAATGATCCTGTAACGAAGCGCGCTGCTCTCCGTTTGATCTTCCTTATCTCTTCTATCAACCCTATCTGTTACGGATCCCACACTGCTGAGCAGTATTCAAGCAGTGGGCGAACAAGTGTGCTTAATCTACTTCCTTTGTTTTCGGATTGCATTTCCTTAGGATTCTTTCAATGAATCTCAGTATGGCACCTGCTTCACCGACGATCAACTTCATATGATCATTCCATTTTAAATCACTCCTAATGCCTACTCCCTGATAATTTATGGAATTAATTGCTTCCAGTTGCTGACTTGCTATATTGTAGCTAAATGATAAAGTATCTTTCTTTCTATGTATTCGCAGCCCATTACACTTGCCCACATTGCGATTCAATTGCCATTCCCTGCACCATGCGTCAATTCTTTGCAGATGCTCCTGTATTTCAGTGCAGTTTCCCATTGTTACAACCTCTCGATATATTACAGCATCATCCGCAAAAAGGTGATGTACATACATATATTGTGAATAGCAACGGTCCTACGACACTCCCCTGCGGCACACCTGAAATCACTCTTACTTCGGAAGACTTCTCTCCATTGAGAATGACATGCTGCGTTCTGTTATCTAGGAACTCTTCAATCCAATCACACAATTGGTCTGATAGTCCATATGCTCTTAATTTGTTCATTAAACGACTGTGGGGAACTGTATCGAACGCCTTGCGGAAGTCAAGAAACACGGCATCTACCTGGGAACCCGTGTCTATGGCCCTCTGAGTCTCGTGGACGAATAGCACGAGCTGGGTTTCACACGATCGTCTTTCTCGAAACCCATGCTGATTCCTACAGAGTAGTTTCTGGTCTCCAGAAAAGTCATTATACTTGAACATAATACGTGTTCCAAAATTCTACAACTGATCAACGAGAGATATAGGTCTATAGTTCTGCACATCTGTTCGACGTCCCTTCTTGAAAACGGGGATGACCTGTGCCCTTTTCCAATCCTTTGGAACGCCACGCTCTTCTAGAGACCTACGGTACACCGCTGCAAGAAGGGGGGCAAGTTCCTTCGCGTACTCTGTGTAGAATCGAACTGGTATCCCATCAGGTCCAGCGGCCTTTCCTCTTTTGAGCGGTTTTAATTGTTTCTCTATCCCCCTGTCATCTATTTCGATGTCTACCATTTTGTTATCTATTTCGATGTCTACCATTTTGTCATCTGTGCGACAACCTAGAGAAGCAAGTACAGTGCAGTCTTTCTCTGTGTAACAGCTTTGGAAAAAGACATTCAGTCTGTCATCCTCTGTTTCAGATCCATTTTGGTCAGAGAGTGTCTGGACATTTTGTTTTGATCCACTTACCGCTTTGAGATAAGACCAAAATTTCTTAGGATTTTCTGCCAAGTCAGTATACAGAACTTTACTTTCGAATTCATTGAACGCCTCTCGCATGGATCTCCTGACACCACATTTCGCTTCGCGAAATTTTTTTTTGTCTGCAAGGCTTTGGCTATGTTTATGTTCGCTGTGAAGTTCCCTTTCCTTCCGCAGCAGTTTTGTAACTCGGTTGTTGTACCACGGTGGCACTTTTCCATCTCTTACGATCTTGCTTGGCACATACTCATCTAACGCATATTGTATGATGGTTTTGAACTTTGTCGTCTGATCCTCAACACTGTCTGTACTTAAATCAAAACTTTTGTGTTGAGCCGTCAGGTACTCTGAAATCTGCTTTTTGTCACTTTTGCTAAACAGAAAAGTCTTCCTACCTTTTTTTAATATTTCTATTTACGGCTGAAATCGTCGATGCAGTAACCGCTTTATGATCGCTGATTCCCTGTTCCGCGTTAACTGTTTCAAATAGTTCGGGTCTGTTTTGTCAGCAGAAGGTCTAATACGTTATCGCCTCGAGTCGGTTCTCTCTTTAACTGCTCAAGGTAGTTTTCAGATAAAGCACTTAAAAAAATTTCAATGGATTCTTTGTCCCTGCCACCCGTTATAAACGTCTGAGTCTCCCATTCTATATCCGGCAAATTGAAATCGCCACCCAGAACTATAACATGGTGGGGAAATGTACTCGAAATGGTATCCAAATTTTCCTTCAGGACCTCTTGGTTAGCATGTTTCTGTATCACTCTGCAAACCACTGTGAAGTGCATGGTAGACTATACATACGAAGGCCGTTTCCCGTTCCATTCACGCCGCTGGTGATTGAGGCTCCACTCGAAGCGGGGCTCATCACTGAAGACAATTCTACTCCAGTCACAGAGATTGCAGGCATAGACTTGCCGCGACACTCCCCGGACAGTGATGGTATACGAACCTGTCGCCCGCTATACATCTTGACACACGAAGGCCGTTTCCCGTTCCATTCACGCCGCTGGTGATTGAGGCTGCACTCGAAGCGGGGCTCATCATTGAAGACAATTCTACTCCAGTCACAGAGATTGCAGGCATAGACTTGCCGCGACACTCCCCAGACAGATGTGGTATACGAACCTGTCACTCGCTATACATCCAGACACACGAAGGCCGTTTCCCGTTCCATTCACGCCGCTGGTGATTGAGGCTCCACTCGAAGCGGGGCTCATCACTGAAGACAATTCTACTCCAGTCACAGAGATTGCAGGCATAGACTTGCCGCGACACGCCCCGGACAGTGATGGTATACGAACCTGTCGCCCGCTATACATCTTGACATACGAAGGCCGTTTCCCGTTCCATTCACGCCGCTGGTGATTGAGGCTCCACTCGAAGCGGGGCTCATCACTGAAGACAATTCTACTCCAGTCACAGAGATTGCAGGCATAGACTTGCCGCGACACGCCCCGGACAGTGATGGTATACGAACCTGTCGCCCGCTATACATCTTGACATACGAAGGCCGTTTCCCGTTCCATTCACGCCGCTGGTGATTGAGGCTCCACTCGAAGCGGGGCTCATCACTGAAGACAATTCTACTCCAGTCACAGAGATTGCAGGCATAGACTTGCCGCGACACTCCCCAGACAGTGATGGTATACGAACCTGTCGCTCGCTATACATCCAGACACACGAAGGCCGTTTCCCGTTCCATTCACGCCGCTGGTGATTGAGGCTCCACTCGAAGCGGGGCTCATCACTGAAGACAATTCTACTCCAGTCACAGAGATTGCAGGCATAGACTTGCCGCGACACTCCCCGGACAGTGATGGTATACGAACCTGTCGCCCGCTATACATCTTGACATACGAAGGCCGTTTCCCGTTCCATTCACGCCGCTGGTGATTGAGGCTCCACTCGAAGCGGGGCTCATCACTGAAGACAATTCTACTCCAGTCACAGAGATTGCAGGCATAGACTTGCCGCGACACTCCCCAGACAGTGATGGTATACGAACCTGTCGCTCGCTATACATCCAGACACACGAAGGCCGTTTCCCGTTCCATTCACGCCGCTGGTGATTGAGGCTGCACTCGAAGCGGGGCTCATCACTGAAGACAATTCTACTCCAGTCACAGAGATTGCAGGCATAGACTTGCCGCGACATGCCCCGGACAGTGATGGTATACGAACCTGTCGCCCGCTATACATCTTGACATACGAAGGCCGTTTCCCGTTCCATTCACGCCGCTGGTGATTGAGGCTCCACTCGAAGCGGGGCTCATCACTGAAGCCAATTCTACTCCAGTCACAGAGATTGCAGGCATAGACTTGCCGCGACACGCCCCGGACAGTGATGGTATACGAACCTGTCGCCCGCTATACATCTTGACATACGAAGGCCGTTTCCCGTTCCATTCACGCCGCTGGTGATTGAGGCTCCACTCGAAGCGGGGCTCATCACTGAAGACAATTCTACTCCAGTCACAGAGATTGCAGGCATAGACTTGCCGCGACACGCCCCGGACAGTGATGGTATACGAACCTGTCGCCCGCTATACATCCAGACATACATAGGCCGTTTCCCGTTCCATTCACGCCGCTGGTGATTGAGGCTGCACTCGAAGCGGGGCTCATCACTGAAGACAATTCTACTCCAGTCACAGAGATTGCAGGCATAGACTTGCCGCGTTACGCCCCAGACAGTGATGGTATACGAACCTGTCGCCCGCTATACATCTTGACATACGAAGGCCGTTTCCCATTCCATTCACGCCGCTGGTGATTGAGGCTCCACTCGAAGCGGCACTCATCACTGAAGACAATTCTACTCCAGTCACAGAGATTGCAGGCATAGACTTTCCGCGACACTCCCCGGACAGTGATGGTATACGAACCTGCCGCCCGCTATACATCCAGACATACGAAGGCCGTTTCCCGTTCCATTCACGCCGCTGGTGATTGAGGCTCCACTGGAAGCGGGGCTCATCACTGAAGACAATTCTACTCCAGTCCCAGAGATTGCAGGCATAGACTTGCCGCGACACTCCCCGGACAATGATGGTATACGAACCTGTCGCCCGCTATACATCCAGACATACGAAGGCCGTTTCCCGTTCCATTCACGCCGCTGGTGATTGAGGCTCCACTCGAAGCGGGGCTCATCACTGAAGACAATTCTACTCCAGTCACAGAGATCGCAGGCATAGACTTGCTGCGACACTCCCCGGACAGTGATGGTATACGAACCTGTCGCCCGCTATACATCCAGGCCGTTTCCCGTTCCATTCACGCCGCTGGTGATCGAGGCTCCACTCGAAGTGGGGCTCATCATTGAAGACAATTCTACTCCAGTCACAGAGATTGCAGGCATAGACTTGCCGCGACACTCCCCGGACAGTGATGGTATACGAACCTGTCGCCCGCTATACATCCAGACATACGAAGGCCGTTTCCCGTTCCATTCACGCCGCTGGTGATTGAGGCTCCACTCGAAGCGGGGCTCATCACTGAAGACAATTCTACTCCAGTCACAGAGAATGAAGGCATAGACTTGCCGCGACACGCCCCGGACAGTGATGCTATACGAACCTGTCGCCCGCTATACATCCAGACATACGAAGGCCGTTTCCCGTTCCATTCACGCCGCTGGTGATTGAGGCTCCACTCAAAGCGGGGCTCATCACTGAAGACAATTCTACTCCAGTCACAGAGATCGCAGGCATAGACTTGCTGCGACACTCCCCGGACAGTGATGGTATACGAACCTGTCGCCCGCTATACATCCAGGCCGTTTCCCGTTCCATTCACGCCGCTGGTGATCGAGGCTCCACTCGAAGTGGGGCTCATCATTGAAGACAATTCTACTCCAGTCACAGAGATTGCAGGCATAGACTTGCCGCGACACTCCCCGGACAGTGATGGTATACGAACCTGTCGCCCGCTATACATCCAGACATACGAAGGCCGTTTCCCGTTCCATTCACGCCGCTGGTGATTGAGGCTCCACTCGAAGAGGGGCTCATCACTGAAGACAATTCTACTCCAGTCACAGAGATCGCAGGCATAGACTTGCTGCGACACTCCCCGGACAGTGATGGTATACGAACCTGTCGCCCGCTATACATCCAGGCCGTTTCCCGTTCCATTCACGCCGCTGGTGATCGAGGCTCCACTCGAAGTGGGGCTCATCATTGAAGACAATTCTACTCCAGTCACAGAGATTGCAGGCATAGACTTGCCGCGACACTCCCCGGACAGTGATGGTATACGAACCTGTCGCCCGCTATACATCTTGACATACGAAGGCCGTTTCCCGTTCCATTCACGCCGCTGGTGATTGAGGCTCCACTCGAAGCGGGGCTCATCACTGAAGACAATTCTACTCCAGTCACAGAGATTGCAGGCATAGACTTGCCGCGACACTCCCCGGACAGTGATGGTTTACGAACCTGTCGCCCGCTATACATCCAGACATACGAAGGCCATTTCCCGTTCCATTCACGCCGCTGGTGATTGAGGCTCCACTCGAAGCGGGGCTCATCACTGAAGACAATTCTACTCCAGTCACAGAGATCGCAGGCATAGACTTGCTGCGACACTCCCCGGACAGTGATGGTATACGAACCTGTCGCCCGCTATACATCCAGGCCGTTTCCCGTTCCATTCACGCCGCTGGTGATCGAGGCTCCACTCGAAGTGGGGCTCATCATTGAAGACAATTCTACTCCAGTCACAGAGATTGCAGGCATAGACTTGCCGCGACACTCCCCGGACAGTGATGGTATACGAACCTGTCGCCCGCTATACATCCAGACATACGAAGGCCGTTTCCCGTTCCATTCACGCCGCTGGTGATTGAGGCTCCACTCGAAGCGGGGCTCATCACTGAAGACAATTCTACTCCAGTCACAGAGATTGCAGGCATAGACTTGCCGCGACACGCCCCGGACAGTGATGGTATACGAACCTGTCGCCCGCTATACATCCAGACATACGAAGGCCGTTTCCCGTTCCATTCACGCCGCTGGTGATTGAGGCTCCACTCGAAGCGGCACTCATCACTGAAGACAATTCTACTCCAGTCACAGAGATTGCAGGCATAGACTTTCCGCGGCACTCCCCGGACAGTGATGGTATACGAACCTGTCGCCCGCTATACATCTTGACATATGAAGGCCGTTTCCCGTTCCATTCACGCCGCTGGTGATTGAGGCTCCACTCGAAGCGGGGCTCATCACTGAAGACAATTCTACTCCAGTCACAGAGATTGCAGGCATAGACTTTCCGCGACATTCCCCGGACAGTGATGGTATACGAACCTGTCGCCCGCTATACATCCAGACATACGAAGGCCGTTTCCTGTTCCATTCACGCCGCTGGTGATTGAGGCTCCACTGGAAGCGGGGCTCATCACTGAAGACAATTCTACTCCAGTCACAGAGATTGCAGGCATAGACTTGCCGCGACACTCCCCGGACAGTGATGGTATACGAACCTGTCGCCCGCTATACATCTTGACATACGAAGGCCGTTTCCCGTTCCATTCACGCCGCTGGTGATTGAGGCTCCACTGGAAGCGGGGCTCATCACTGAAGACAATTCTACTCCAGTCACAGAGATTGCAGGCATAGACTTGCCGCGACACTCCCCGGACAGTGATGGTATACGAACCTGTCGCCCGCTATACATCCAGACATACGAAGGCCGTTTCCCGTTCCATTCACGCCGCTGGTGATTGAGGCTCCACTCGAAGCGGGGCTCATCACTGAAGACAATTCTACTCCAGTCACAGAGATCGCAGGCATAGACTTGCTGCGACACTCCCCGGACAGTGATGGTATACGAACCTGTCGCCCGCTATACATCCAGGCCGTTTCCCGTTCCATTCACGCCGCTGGTGATCGAAGCTCCACTCAAAGTGGGGCTCATCATTGAAGACAATTCTACTCCAGTCACAGAGATTGCAGGCATAGACTTGCTGCGACACACCCCGGACTGTGATGGTATACGAACCTGTCGCCCGCTATACGTCCAGACAATGAGGAGTGATGATCTAGCGTGCCATTTGATAGCAGATTCCCTTTGGTTATCATTCGCGGCACTCTTAGAGAACAGCGGTATGGTGACGATATTCTACGCCCCGTTTTGTTCCCTTCATGGCACTACATCCTTGGCATACATTTCAGCAAGATAATGCCCGCTCACACACGGCGGATGTTTCCAGTGCTTGTCTTCGTGATTGCCAAACTCTGCCTTGGCCACCAAGGTGGCCGGATCTCTTCCCAACTGACAAGGGGAGGCCGCCAATTGTGAAAATCAGATTCGATTAGTACTGCGCATAATAAAAGCTCATGGCCAGAGGTGTAATGTGGCAAAGCACCAAGATGCACTTCTCAGCCGTTGTCGAGAAAAACGACAGGTAAAAGAAACCGTTGCGGTGAAATACTCTCTATGATTAATCATTTTCTACAGCATTATGGCGCAGCGGTAAGCGCTCGGGTTCGTAATCCGAAGGTCGCCGGATCGAATCTCGCGCCATGCAATTTTTTTTTTTTTATTATTTGTTTTTTGTAATTGAAATGTGTGTGTATACATACACACGCACAGACACACACACGCACACACACACACACACACACACACACACACACACACACACACATATATATATATATATATATATATATATATATATATATATATATATATATATGTATATTCCCGGTAATCAGTTGCAACAATTATGCATATAATAAGTTGTGGAAAGTCGTTTGTCGTGGAAAAACTGGCGACTTCGAACATCATTATGTTTTCCGCAAACAAAGTTGTATTTCACAAATGTTATTGTCTTCATAATGTTAACCACGTATATTCCGAAACGAATACGTATAGCGTAAGTCAAACGTTCGAATTAGAATAGAGATCCCACGAACACAAATTTGCTGCGGCAGGTATGAAATATAAACTCCGTTAATCGCTCGTTACACTTGAAGGACAGATGTTGAATGGGCCGAAACGAGCCGCCGTATAACAGCGTAGTTGCCTGCTAACTTCGAAAGAAGGTAGATGCGGTCCCTAGCGCAACTTATAACATCGTCGAAAATCAGTGCGGACGTGAGAGCTTTGTTACACCCTGTTAAACAAACGGAAAAATGGAGGCGGTACAATTGGAGAGCGATCCGCCTTCACCAACATGCATAAGCAATTCATTACTAGTATATACACACACACACACACACACACATATATATATATATATATATATATATATATATATATATATATATATATTTGAATTACAAAAAACTAATAATAAAAAAAGTTGCATGGCGCGAGATTCGATCCGGTGACCTTCGGATTACGAACCCGAGCGCTTACCGCTGCGCCACGACGCCGTAGAAAATTATTATTCGTAGAGATACTGGAAATATTGGAACACGTGAGGCAATACTGACCTTACGACTTATCTTAGAAGAAAGATTAAGGAAAAGCAAACCTACGTTTCTAGCATTTGTAGACTTAGAGAAAGCTTTTGACAATGTTGACTGGAATACTCTCTTTCAAATTCTGAAGGTGGCAGGGGTAAAATACAGGGAGCGAAAGGCTATTTACAATGTGTACAGAAACCAGATGGCAGTTATAAGAGTTGAGGGACATGAAAGAGAAGCAGTGGTTGGGAAAGGAGTGAGACAGGGTTGTAGCCCCTCCCCGATGTTATTCAATCTGTATATTGAGCAAGCAGTAAAGGAAACAAAAAAAAAATTTTAGTAGGTATTAAAATCCATGGAGAAGAAATAAAAACTTTGAGGTCCGCCGATGACATTGTAATTCTGCCAGAGACAGCAAAGGACTTGGAAGAGCAGTTGAACGGAATGGATGGTGTCTTGAAGGGAGGATATAAGATGAACATCAACAAAATCAAAACGAGGATAATGGAATGTAGTCAAATGAAGTCGGGTGATGCTGAGGGTATTAGATTAGGAAATGAGGCACTTAATGTAGTAAAGGAGTTTTGCTATTTGGGGAGCAAAATAACTGATGATGCACGAAGTAGAGAGGATATAAAATGTAGACTGGCAATGGCAAGGAAAGCGTTTCTGAAGAAGAGAAATTTGTTAACATCGAGTATAGATTTAAGTGTCAGGAAGTTATTTCTGAAAAGTATTTGTATGGAGTGTAGCCATGTATGGAAGTGAAACATGGACGGTAAATAGTTTGGACAAGAAGAGAATAGAAGTTTTTGAAATGTGGTGCTACAGAAGAATGCTGAAGATTAGATGGGTAGATCACATAACTAATGAGGAAGTATTGAATAGGATTGGGGAGAAGAGAAGTTTGTGGCACAACTTGACCAGAAGAAGGGATCGGTTGGTAGGACATGTTCTGAGGCATCAAGGGATCACCAATTTAGTATTGGAGGGCAGCGTGGAGGGTAAAAATCATAGGGGGAGACCAAGAAATGAATACACTAAGCAGATTCAGAAGGATGTAGGTTGCAGTAGGTACTGGGAGATGAAGAAGCTTGCACAGTATAGAATAGCATGGAGAGCTGCATCAAATCAGTCTCAGGACTGAAGACCACAACAACAACAACAGAGAGTATTTCACCGCAACGGTTTCTTTTAACTGTAGATTTTCTCGACAACGGTTGAGAAGTGCATCTTGGTGCTTTGCCACATTACACCTCAGGCCATGAGCTTTTATTATGCGCAGTATGAATCGAATCTGAATTTCACAATTGGCGGCCTCCCCTTGTGAGTACGTATGGAGCATTAGGCTCAGGGTTCTGCAACCAACTCGGGATTCTGACGATCTAACGACTCACTTGGACAAGATGGGGCACGTTCTCCCTCTGGAGAACACCCAATACCAAGCCGATAACTGATTTCATAAGGGTGGGAAATGCACCAACGCATAATTCACTTCCTCAATTTGTGAACCTCTTTCTCTTGAATAAATGATGCAGTTTTTCTGAAACTGTGATCATTAGGCCTAGTATGTCTGTACATGTACATCACGTCTGTCGATTTCCGCTCAATCGGAAAATTTCTTCATGGTGCGTCGTTTGCCTTCGTGTGGCCGAGCGGTTCTAGGCGCGTCAATCTGGAACCGCGCGACCGCTACGGTCGCAGGTTCAAATCCTGCGTCGGACATGGATGTGTGTGACGTCCTTAGGTTGGTTAGGTTTAAGTAGTTCTAGGGGACTGATGTTAAGCCCCCCAGTGCTCAGAGCCATCTGAACTACTTTCGTTCGACTTAGAGTGTATTAATGTCGTTTGCCAGACCATCTTTATGTACGCTTTGTGATCAAAAGTATCCGGACCCCTGGCTGAAAATGATTTAAAAGTTCTCGCCGCCCTCCATCGGTAATGCTGGATTTCGGTACGGTGCTGGTCCACCCTCAGCCGTGGTGACAGCTTCCACTCTCGGAGGCATACGTCTGTCAGGTGCTGGAAGGTTTCTTGGGGAATGGCAGTCCATTCTTCACGGTCTGCTGCACTGAGGAGAGGTATCGATGTCGGTCGGTGAGGCTTGGCACCAAGTCGGCGTTCCAAAACATCCCAAAGGTGTTCTATAGGATTCAGGTCAAGACTCTGTGCAGGCCAGTCCATTACAGGGATGTTACTGTCCTCTAACCACTCCGCCAGAGATCGTGCGTTATGAACAGGTGATCGAACGTGTCGAAAGATGCATTCGCCATCCCCGAATTACTCTTCAACAGTGGGAAGAAAGAAGGTGCTTATACCATCAATGAAGGCCAGTCCTGTGATACTGCCACGCAAAACAACAACGGGTGCAAGCTCCCTCCATGAAAAACATGGACACAACATAACCCCACCGCCTCCGAATTTTACTGTTGGCAACACACACGTTGGCAGATGACGCTCACTGGCCATTCGCCATAGCCACACCCTGCCATCGGATCGCCACATTGTGTGCTGTGATTCGTCACCGCACAACGTTTTTCCACTGTTGAATTCGTCCAATATTTACGCTCCTTACACCAAGCAAGGCGCCGTTTGGCATTTACTAGCATGATGTGTGGCTTATGAGCAGCCGCTCCACCATGAAATCCAAGTTTTCTCACCTCCCACCTAACTGTCATAGTACTTGCAGTAGATCCTGATGCATTATTGATTTCCTGTGTGATGGTCTGGATAGATGTCTACCTCCTACTCATTACGTCCCTCTTCAACTGTTGGCGATCTCTGTCAGTCAACAGACGAGGTCGGCCTGTACGCTTTTGTGCTGTACGTGTCCCTTCACATTTCCACTTCACTATCACATCCGAAACAGGGGACCTAGGGATGTTCAGGAGTGTGGAAACCTCGCGTACAAACGTATGACACACGTGGCACCCAATCACCTGACCACGTTCGAAGTCCGTGAGTTCCGCGGAGCGCACCATTCTGCTCTCTCACGATGTCTAATGACTACTGAGGTCGCTGAATGCACCTAATATGAAAAACGTATGTCTTTGACGGTGTCCGGATACTCTTGATCACATAGTGTATATCACTCTACGGCAAAAAGGGTATCTGCAACGCGAGATGCAGTTTGCCTACCGTACTGTAGTATCATAATGTACTCATTAAGAGATGTAATCCTATGTAAAATGTTTGAGGCAGTAGGCCAAGTATTAAATTTAGCAACTGAGTTTATCTCTTGAGACAGCCCAACTGATCGCGCCCAAAATAGCCGGTTATATTCATTCATTATCTCAGAAAGGCAAACCTACGTTTCTAGCATTTGTAGACTTAGAGAAAGCTTTTGACAACGTTAACTGGAATACTCTCTTTCAAATTCTGAAGGTGGCAGGGGTAAAATACAGGGAGCGAAACGCTATTTACAATTTGTATAGAAACCAGATGGCAGTTATAAGAGTCGAGGGGCATGAAAGGGAAGCAGTGGTTGGCAAAGGTGTGAGACAGGGTTGTAGCCTCTCCCCGATGTTATTCAATCTGTATATTGAGCAAGCAGTAAAGGAAACAAAAGAAAAATTCGGAGTAGGTATTAAAATTCATGGAGAAGAAGTAAAAACTTTGAGGTTTGCCGATGACATTGCAATTCTGTCAGAGACAGCAAAGGACTTGGAAGAGCTGTTGAACGGAATGGATGGTGTCTTGAAGGGAGGATATAAGATGAACATCAACAAAATCAAAACGAGGATAATGGAATGTAGTCAAATGAAGTCGGGTGATGCTGAGGGTATTAGATTAGGAAATGAGGCACTTAATGTAGTAAAGGAGTTTTGCTATTTGGGGAGCAAAATAACTGATGATGCACGAAGTAGAGAGGATATAAAATGTAGACTGGCAATGGCAAGGAAAGCGTTTCTGAAGAAGAGAAATTTGTTAACATCGAGTATAGATTTAAGTGTCAGGAAGTTATTTCTGAAAAGTATTTGTATGGAGTGTAGCCATGTATGGAAGTGAAACATGGACGGTAAATAGTTTGGACAAGAAGAGAATAGAAGTTTTTGAAATGTGGTGCTACAGAAGAACGCTGAAGATAAGGTGGGTAGATCACGTAACTAATGAGGAGGTATTGAATAGGATTGGGGAGAAGAGAAGTTTGTGGCACAACTTGACTAGAAGAAAGGATCGGTTGGTAGGACATGTTTTGAGGCATCAAGGGATCACAAATTTAGCATTGGAGGGCAGCGTGGAGGGTAAAAATCGTAGAGGGAGACCAAGAGATCAATACACTAAGCAGATTCTGAAGGATGTAGGTTGCAGTAGGTACTGGGAGATGAAGAAGCTTGCACAGGATAGAGTGGCATGGAGAGCTGCATCAAACCAGTCTCAGGACTGAAGACCACAACAACAACAACAACATCTCAGAAAGAGAATTCCAGCAGTTCTTACTCGTATTATCTAATCTTTTCGGAATTTTTTCTCGTTTTCATTCTACAAAATAATGAAAGAGAAAAAGTTTATCGCTTAATACATTTTCTCTGTTGATCCAGTGAAACTTCACCACCAAGCATGACATTTTAATTTATTATTTGTTTACTACTGACTTCGTTCGCAAGACACATTGCAGAGAGTGTCCGCATATAGCAGTGAACGTACCAGCGATATAATATCATTGTCGAACACACAGTGCGGGATATATGACGTTATAAACATTGAGGTGCATGAAACGGATTTCTACAGGTGGTAGTGAGGACCTTTGAAGAATCTGAAGTGGGGATGGGGCATAGTAGATGTTACTGATTAGCATTTAGCATACATTATCATCAGCATTTCGCTGGTGCGCGTCTGGTTGTCGAATCTCTTGGCAGCATCGCTGATTCTATTCTCGAAGAAATTTGAAGGCCTGGTGATCATGCATTCTTGCACCTCCTCCAAAACCTCGTCTTCATGGAAAGCAGAAAAGTGAAAATCACATTGAGCCGTGTCAGAATGCTCTGGAAGGTTTTTAAAGCACTGGATGGTCTTCCCACCTGTGTCAAGAGCAGGAATTAGCGTGGAGAGAAATCAAATTTTTTTTGGAGCTTCCCTCTGGTTTTGAGTTTCGGTTTTCAGATCTCGCTGTTGGCTTCGCTGTTCCCTGTTCGACCTTTAGCGGCGCAGTGGAACAGAAGCACATCTTTCATGTCCTAAACGCTCTCACGGTCATGAGTAGTGAACGGTTTTTACTGCAAGCGAGGATGAGTGTTTTCCCAGTATGCTCAGTCGATTACCCTGGGAAAAAAGTAGTCGTACCAGAAGTACCCTCCACTACACACATAAAATTGCTCGCGGATGATAGTATAGTAGAAGTCATAAGGGCGGCTTAGCGAGCTGCGAAAGTCGACCTTAAATAATGACGCAGTAACGGGGCAACACACGGGTCGAATGGTCGAAATTGCCTCCCCTACCCCTCCTCACAAGAAGGAAAGAATTCCGCTCTTCCGACCGCCCTGATCGATTTCCCCAGACCCTTTTATAGCCGTTACGTGTTACTGCTCCTGCCCCCTCCACGCCCTCCCGTTTCCACCCCTTCTTCAACCCCCCGCCCATTGTGCTTCTAACAGCAATCTCTCTCCCTCACTCGTTCGTGAGACACACCGACCACCCATTCACTTTAGCGGCGCATCGGCTGTTTACGGAAAGACTGGACCCCCTGTCTCTCTCCCCCACCGCCGCCCCCTCCCCCCCCCTCTCTCTCTTTCTCTCTTTCTTCCTCCATCGACACACCACTCACAGTCGATACGTCGCCGGCACACAGCTATCGCTTTCCGCTGTCGCCTCACACTCTTCCGTGCCCCCCCTTTCTACCACGCTTCTCCTCTTCCCCACTTCTCCAGACGCCGCTTGCCTCCAGCAGTTACCACTCCAGTGCCCGCCCCCCACCACCCCCCTTTGAGTTCCCTCCCACGTTCTGAACCCGGCACGCTGCCTGGAGCCACTTGCTGGACCCAAACACGTGACTACCAACCGTGCGCACAGCTGGAGAGAGACCAGCGCCACGCGAACCGTCGTTTCGTCCTCTTCTCTTCGCCCCTAGACAGCTGCCGGTGGCACGTTTCCACCCTGACGAGAGCATATTTACGGCCCGCGAAGAGGCACGCGATATTCCGCCAGTTAGTCGCAGGCCACACCACGGAGAAAACTCCCACCCGTTGCAAAACAGAGGGATCAAGTTGCGTACGCTAACAATGGTTTTAATTGTTCCGACTGTTTGATTAGTATTTCTTGTTCAACCCATTGGCCTGCGGCAGTTTCCAACTCCGCTATGGCATGACGTGTCATATACCATTGAAAAACTAAGAAATCGGCCGGCTGGAGTGGCCGAGCGGTTCTAGGCGTTACAGTCTTGAACCGCGCGACCGCTACGTCGCAGGATCGAATCCTGCTTCGGGCATGGGTGTGTGTGATATCCTTAGGTTAGTTAGGTTTAAGTAGTTCTAAGTTCTAGGGGGAGGAAACCGCCCGTGGTCTAGGGGTCCTAACCTTAATTTCCCATATTTCCCCTGATATATAGGCAGCTCTCTGGGGTGGGTTTACTCAGGAGCCAACGCCTGAAGTGGATCAGATTTTTTGTTATAGAATGGGAAAAAAAGGGGTAGCGTCTTTGATTCGTAATCAAAACGTCTTCGGTCCCGGGTTCGATCCCCGCCACTTCCTAAATTTTGATAAATAATCAGCATTGGCGGCCGAAGACTTCCGGCATAAGAAGTCAGCCTCATTCTGCCAACGGTCTTGTCAAAGAGGCCGGAGGAGCGGATAGAGGTTCAGGGCACTCTTTTGACCTAGGGGCGGAAGAATCAGCAATGATCAACGACATGAGGATGCAGAAGGCAATGGAAACCACTGCATTAAAGACACGTAACGTGTATCCACAGGACATGTGGCCTGTAATTGAAGAAGTGTCATGATGATATCTCCATTGGCAAAAGATTCCGGAATAGTCCCCAATTCGGATCTCTGGGAGGGGACTGCCAAGGGGGAGGTTACCACGAGAAAAAGATTGAATAATCAACGAAAGGATAACGTTCTACGAGTCGGGGCGTGGAATGTCAGAAGCTTGAACGTGGTAGGGAAACTAGAAAATCTGAAAAGGGAAATGCAAAGGCTCAATCTAGATATAGTAGGGGTCAGTGAAGTGAAGTGGAAGGAAGACAAGGATTTCTGGTCAGATGAATATCGGGTAATATCAACAGCAGCAGAAAATGGTATAACAGGTGTAGGATTCGTTATGAATAGGAAGGTAGGGCAGAGGGTTTCTGTGAACAGTTCAGTGACCGGGTTGTTCTAATCAGAATCGACAGCAGACCAACACCGACAACAATAGTTCAGGTATACATGCCGACGTCGCAAGCTGAAGATGAACAGATAGAGAAAGTGTATGAGGATATTGAAAGGGTAATGCAGTATGTAAAGGGAACGAAAATCTAATAGTCATGGGCGACTGGAATGCAGTTGTAGGGGAAGGAGTAGAAGAAAAGGTTACAGGAGAATATGGGCTTGGAACGAGGAATGAAAGAGGAGAAAGACTAATTGAGTTCTGTAACAAGTTTCAGCTAGTAATAGCGAATACCCTGTTCAAGAATCACAAGAGGAGGAGGTATACTTGGAAAAGGCCGGGAGATACGGGAAGATTTCAATTAGATTACGTCATGGTCAGACAGAGATTCAGAAATCAGATACTGGATTGTAAGGCGTACCCAGGAGCAGATATAGACTCAGATCGCAATATAGTAGTGATGAAGAGTAGGCTGAAGTTCAAGACATTAGTCAGGAAGAATCAATACGCAAAGATGTGGGATACGGATGTACTAAGGAATGACGAGATACGTTTGAAGTTCTCTAACACTATAGATACAGCAATAAGGAATAGCGCTGCAGGCAGTACAGTTGAAGAGGAATGGACATCTCTAAAAAGGGCCATCACAAAAGTTGGGAAGGGAAACATAGGTACAAAGAAGGTAGCTGCGAAGAAACCATGGGTAACAGAAGAAATACTTCAGTTGATTGATGAAAGGAGGAAGTACAAACATGTTCCGGGAAAATCAAGAATACAGAAATACAAGTCGCTGAGGAATGGAATAAATAGGAAGTGCAGGGAAGCTAAGACGAAATGGCTGTAGGAAAAATGTGAAGACATCGAAAAAGATATGATTGTCGGAAGGACAGACTCAGCATACAGGGAAGTCAAAACTACCTTTGGTGACATTAAAAGCAACGGTGGTAACATTAAGAGTGCAACGGGAATTCCACTGTTAAATGCAGAGGAGAGAGCAGATAGGTGGAAAGAATACATTGAAAGCCTCTATGAGGGTGAAGATTTGTCTGATGTGATAGAAGAACAAACAGGAGTCGATTTAGAAGAGATAGGGGATCCAGTATTAGAATCGGAATTTAAAAGAGCTTTGGAGGACTTACGGTCAAATAAGGCAGAAGGGATAGATAACATTCTATCAGAATTTCTAAAATCACTGGGGGAAGTGGCAACAAAACGACTATTCACGTTGGTGTGTAGAATATATGAGTCTGACGATATACCATCTGACTTTCGGAAAAGCATCATCCACACAATTCCCCAGACGGCAAGAGCTGACAAGTGCGAGAATTATCGCACAATCAGCTTAACAGCTCATGCATCGGAGCTGCTTACAAGAATAATATACAGAAGAATGGAAAAGAAAATTGAGAATGCGCTAGGTGACGATCAGTTTGGCTTTAGGAAAAGTAAAGGGACGAGAGAGGCAATTCTGACGTTACTGCTAATATTGGAAGTAAGGCTAAAGAAAAATCAAGACACTTTCATAGGATTTTTCGACCTGGAAAAAGCGTTCGACAATATAAAATGGTGCAAGCTGTTCGAGATCCTGAAAAAGTAGGGGTAAGCTATAGGGAGAGACGGGTAATATACAATATGTACAACAACCAAGAGGGAATAATAAGAGTGGACGATCAAGAACGAAGTGCTCGTATTAAGAGGGGTGTAAGACAAGGCTGTAGCCTTTCGCCCCTACTCTTCAATCTGTACATCGAGGAAGCAATGATGGAAATAAAAGAAAGGTTTAGGAGTGGAATTAAAATACAAGGTGAAAGGATATCAATGATACGATTCGCTGATGACATTGCTATCCTGAGTGAAAGTGAAGAAGAATTAAATGGTGTGCTGAACGGAATGAACAGTCTAATGAGTACACAGTATGGTTTGAGAGTAAATCGCAGAAAGACGAAGGTAACGAGAAGTAGTAGAAATGAGAACAGCGAGAAACTTAACATCAAGATTGATGGTCACGAAGTCAATGAAGTTAAGGAATTCTGCTACCTAGGCAGTAAAATAACCAATGACGGACGGAGCAAGGAGGACATCAAAAGCAGACTCGCTATGGCAAAAAAGGCATTTCTGGCCTAGAGAAGTCTACTAATATCAAATACCGGCCTTAATTTGAGGAAGAAATTTCTGAGGATGTACGTCTGGAGTACAGCATTGTATGGTAGTGAAACATGGACTGTGGGAAAACCGGAACAGAAGAGAATCGAAGCATTTGAGATGTGGTGCTATAGACGAATGTTGAAAATTAGGTGGACTGGTAAGGTAAGGAATGAGGAGGTTCTACGCAGAATCGGAGAGGAAAGGAATATGTGGAAAACACTGATAAGGAGAAGGGACAGGATGATAGGACATCTGCTAAGACATGAGGGAATGACTTCCATGGTACTAGAGGGAGCTGTAGAGAGCAAAAACTATAGAGGAAGACAGAGATTGGAATACGTCAAGCAAATAATTGAGGACGTAGGTTGCAAGTGCTACTCTGAGATGAAGAAGTTAGCACAGGAAAGGAATTCGTGGCGGGCCGCATCAAACCAGTCAGTAGACTGATGACCAAAAAAAAAATAGTTCTAGGGGACTGATGACCTCGGATGTTTAGACCCATAGTGCTCAGAGCCATTTGAACCAATTTTGAACTAAGAAATCGTTATGTTTACTGGTGTATAACACTCGATTTTTTTCGATATTTTGCAAGTTATAAGCAATCATTTTCAGGATTTTTTAGGTTCATCCTCCCCGCACCCCCCTCGTCCCACCAAGAAAACACCCTTCAAGGAAGAAGAAAAACGATACACGGCATTAGTGTGAGAAATGTCTAGTGGTTTTGCACGAGCCTGTATTTTTTCGGGTATACCACACCAACAAAAACTTCTAAAATAGTATTATCGTCCCCCCTCATCACTACAAAGATACTGAAGACAGATTTATAACGAATTCCTATCAAAAAATTATATATATAATTATATATATACTATTAATGAATTGCTTATGCATGTTGGTGAAGGCGGATCGCTCTCCAATTGTACCGCCTCCATTTTTCCGTTTGTTTAACAGGGTGTACCAAAGCTGTCCCGTCCGCACTGATTTTCGACGATGTTATAAGTTGCGCTAGGGACCGCATCTACCTTCTTTCGAAGTTAGCAGGCAACTACGCTGTTACGCGGCGGCTCGTTTCGGCCCATTCAACATCTGTCCTTCAAGTGTAACGAGCGGGTAACGGAGTTTACATTTGATACCTGCCGCAGCAAATTTGTGTTCGTGGGGTCTCTATTCTAATTCGAACGTTTGACTTACGCTATACGTATTCGTTTCGGAATATCGTTTCTACGTCTTCCGTTAACTATACGTGGTTAACCTTATAAAGACAATTAATAACATTTGTGAAATACAACTTTGTTTGCGGAAAATATAATGATGTTCGAAGTCGCCAGTTTTTCCACGACAAACGACTTACAACAACTTATTATATGCATAATTGTTGCAACTGATTGCCGGGAATTATATATATATATATATATATATATATATATATATATATATATATATATATTGAATTACAAAAATTTATTTTATAAAAAACAAATAAAAAAACTGCATGGTGCGGGATTCGATCCGGCGACCTTCGGATTACAAACCCGAGCGCTTACCGCTCCGCCACGACGCTGTGGAAAATTATTAGTCGTAGAGAGTATGTCACCACAATGGTTTCTTTTAACTGTCGATTTTCTCGACAACGGCTGAGAAGTGCATCTTGGTGCTTTGCCACATTACACCTCTGGCCATGAGCTTTTATTATGCGCAGTATGAATCGAATCTGAATTTCACAATTGGCGGCCTCCCCTTGTGAGTAAAGAATCAGGACTGTGTGAAAAATTTGGTGATGACTGTGCAGTTGAGCGCCCAACAAAACGAAACACCACCACCACCACCATGCGATACCAGAGAGGGCGTTTAACATGTTACATCTGTGGTGCTCAGCCGTGTGGTATCATCTTTGGTCCACAAACTTGCTGACGAAACTACTGACTCCCCGCATTCCTGAGTCTCACGGCCTGGTTAACCCTTTCAGGGGAAGTGGTTCCGTTTGAAACCACCTACGATTTTCTCATTTTGTGGCAAAAGGGCGGTGGCTACAATTGGGGACACCATTCAGCAGCCTAGTTGGTGATGCCCTCTACCGGCTGTTGCTGGAACCGCTTCAAAATCTGTAAATATTAGCAAGTAGTGAGGCGAGTTGCATAGCCGTTTTTGTACGCTGTGCGCGAACGTCTTTGTTCTCAGATTGTGACTGTATCCTTCTGTATTAGGTAACTTTTATGCATGTACTAAATGCAGACTACTGTTCTGTTTACATTAATACTATATGTACTGCAATAATAACCAAAATAATGCTTTTATTTCTGTGAATGTTGTGGTGGTTCCATTTGAAACCACTGCTTCTGTAACGACATCATTAGTAGGCGTGACGAATTTTTTTCCTCAGTTTCACGTGAGGAAATTTTGGAGCGCCTTTTCGCAGATATTCCTTCAGACCCCGACTCACAGATTGACACTAGCAGTGACAGTGAAACTGATAGCTAAAGATAGTGATCTGGCATTGCCTGCATCAAATGGAAAGACAAATGTGTAGTCACGTTGCTACCTACAATTGATTCGCCTGTATAGATTGAGGAAGTCAGCCGTAAAGAAAAAGGATGGAAAAATCACAAAGCTACCTTGCCCGCAAATAGTGAAATCATATAATGCAAACATGGGACGTGTCGATAGGGCAGATATGAACAGTTTTCATGCAATAGACAGGAAATCACGAAGGTGGTGGCTAAGATTATTTTGGCATACAGTTGATATTTCTATTGGAAATGAATTTATTCTGTTTAGATTATGTAATCCAACAGCGAAGCAAGTGCTAAAAGATTTTCGAAGACGTGTTGCCACAGGCCTGGTAGGCAGTAATGTCTTCCAAGATAGTCCTGGCCATCCAAGTACACCGTCAGAACCATCTGCAAAAAAAACTGAAAACTGTTGTTCCCCATGAGAAACGTATATCGGAAGCAAGACATCTGCCAAAACATGGAACCTCAAGGCGTGTGTGCACTGCAGCACAAAGAAAGAACCCCACAGAAGCAAATGGACATGTAGTCACTGCCAGGTAGCCTTATGCTTGTCTGCAAAAGGAATTGCTTTTTACTGTATCATCAAAAGTGATGACATTTAGTGGACAGTGGCTCCATTTGAAACCACCCTGTATGTGTTCAGTTTATGTATATTTCATTTAATTTTTACATTTTTCTGTCTCACTGTATGAAAATTAATATAATAAAAACAAGGAAAAATAAAAAATTATTTTTTTTTATTTTGCCCCTGAAAGGGTTAACAAACTGAGCGATATATATATATATATATATCTTTTTCTGCATAGATAGTGAATAAGTGCTTCATTTTCAATTTGCATGAAACCAGGGGTCATGTTAGATAGCTCGGGTAGGCTCTTAAGACTCTTATGGCGAAGGGAGGTGGGGGGGGGGGGGGAGGACGATTTGGGACTTGGGTGGCCTCTGAGTTTTCGTACGGCACACCAGCATGTAATACACTCACACTTGCGACCTTAGTGTTTCGTAATAAATAACATTAGGTACATACCACTGTGGCTTTTCGAAGATATTGTTCATTACTTTCGCAGATTATGTTCTCGCATTCGATCGTCATGGGCTTAAGCTTTATTTTTATTAATGGAAGTCAATAAATTCAAAACTTGGCTAATTATGGTCTCGTTCATTCGTGGTTATAGCAATGCAAAGACCTCCGTGCGGACCTGACCTAATCCACAATTTCTGAATGTTCAATTAGCAGTTTTAAGTTTAGCACATTCCATCCACTAAATAAAAAACACGCTACCCTGTGCAGTTAATTATATGAAATGCTTTTACCTTTAAGTTAGGATATTATTACAATGCTTCCGAATCCACTAAAATATTCAGCATTCATAAGTCTTTTATCGTAATGTATAGCAACCAGCGATATCAGTAGCCTCGTTGACTTCGGCTCAGCGCTACACACAATGATAAACTCCGTTCTTTCGAACCGTAACTGTCACTTCAATACTTTTCACAATTAATGAAACATCAAGTAGTTCAAAAGTAATAGAGAACCAACGTATATTTCGGAAAATAAATTCGAGACACAATAAAATCTCATAGCGTACTATCCCTAATTTCAGAGATGCTATTTCCAAGGCTACTCAGATCTTTCGTCTTACATTTCAAAATTCATTTCAGAGTAGGTACCTTCAGTGTACCCTACATCATCAAGTAATAACAGTTATTCAGAAAAATCGTCTGCAAGCAGGTATTGAAACGTTGTGAATAACTTTCCACATTTTTTTTTAATATTCATTACTTTTACCTTTTTTTTTACACATTGACAAGATCTCCATCTCTAAAACATTATTCCGATTCCTGAACAGCTTTCATCTAAAGGTGGTTGGAGATGTACATGAACTTAACACCTTTTTAATTTTACAGTTCTCAGTACATTTTGATGTGTCGACAGAAGTGCCGACACAGTGTTATTTTGAGGGGGCCGATATGCACCCTATAAGCTCACGCAGCATATCGGGAAGTCTGAAACAGGACGCTCAATGAATGCTATAAAGAAAAGTACGTTGCTTTTGGAATACTTAAGTTTAATCCATCCTTGTTGTATACAGCATTCTTGATGAGACATTTCATATGATAACTATCAAACTATGTAAGGCTAATGGCGCCTTGCTAGGTCGTAGCCATGGACTTAGCTGAAGGCTATTCTAACTGTCTGCTCGGCTAATGAGCGATGCTTCGTCAGTGTAGTCGCTAGCAATGTCGTCGTACAACTGGGGCGAGTGCTAGTCCATATCTCGAGACCTGCCTTGTGGTGGCGCTCGGTCTGCGATCACACAGTGGCGACACGCGGGTCCGACATGTACTAATGGACCGCGGCCGATTTAAAGCTACCGCCTAGCAAGTGTGGTGTCTGGCGGTGACACCACACATTTTGTTCGCTTGCCTTCATTGTCAGCGCAAGGCCTGGTGAGATGTTTCGGGATGTCTCCTAAGGCAGACCGCGATTGGGGGTCCGGCGACTGTTTTTTCTTCTGAACGTAGAGACGGGTACCATGCACCACGCGAGCAAATTGCAGCTTCTTCTTCTTCTTCTTCTTGTTCTTCTTCTTCTAGTGACTACAAGTGCCCTGTTGTCTGCCTCATTTCGTGGATGCACTGGACCAGTTGCAGTCGCAACTATTGGATAGTCATCTGGACACTTGTATCCCTTGTGGTCGTTCATGTTTACAAATTTTAGCTACTCTTGAAGGGTCCATCCTTTCCATATGGTCATTCCCATCCATTTATTTATATTTCGTATTCCACATTGTTCCATTATGACACATTTATTCTTTCGTACCACATAGTTACTGTTCAAATAACTTACGGGTTTGCTGCCGGGTGACGTTGTCGACTACCGCCGATATTTCGGCAGGAGCACACGCTGCCATTCTCAAGGCACAACTGCAAGGAGGAAGCAATGTGCAAGGGAATTTAATACCTCGGTTCACAGGGGAGAAACAAGGAAGATACCACACACAGAACAACTAACCTCAGAGTCAACACAAAACCAAGGATAACCAACATCAGAAACATCGATAGTGACTATTAACCAACAGGAGAGGTAGCACTAATTCTGTCCCTCTGTTTTTTTGATGAGAGACAGAGCCGGATTCCAAGCGGCATTTAAACACAATCCACCATCTCTGTTAATACGGTTGCTTGATAGTTTGATTTCAACAGCTTCCTTAATAACACTATCCCAATAGCTGGACGTGCAAGCCAAAATCTCCGTTCCATAGGATGAGCGGTGCCAAGGCAATGTTCTGCAATAGCGGATTTGCTCGTCTGTTGTAAGCGTGTGAGACGCTTATGTTCGATACACTGGTCTTCCACAGTCCTGATTGTCTGACCAATATATGACATACCACAACTGCAAGGAATGCGATAGACACCAGCCTTACGCAAACCAAGTTCATCTTTTTTCTTCTTCCTTGCATTTGTGCCTTGAGAATGCCAGGGTGTGCTCCTGTCGAAATATCGGCGGTGTTCGACGACGTTACCCGGCAGCAAACCCGTAAGTTATTTCTTTGAACATTCAATTTGCCGGGCAAAGTTAAGGTCTCACACATACTTACTCCTTGGATCTGTCTTCGGCATTCATTTGCACTGCCGTTAACTTTTATTTTAACGTTTTTATTTCCGCATATACCAAAACAGAACGGACATTGTTTTACATACACTCCTGGAAATTGAAATAAGAACACCGTGAATTCAATGTCCCAGGAAGGGGAAACTTTATTGACACATTCCTGGGGTCAGATACATCACATGATCACACTGACAGAACCACAGGCACATAGACACAGGCAACAGAGCATGCACAATGTCGGCACTAGTACAGTGTATATCCACCTTTCGCAGCAATGCAGGCTGCTATTCTCCCATGGAGACGATCGTAGAGATGCTGGATGTAGTCCTGTGGAACGGCTTGTCATGCCATTTCCACCTGGCGCCTCAGTTGGACCAGCGTTCGTGCTGGACGTCCAGACCGCGTGAGACGACGCTTCATCCAGTCCCAAACCTGCTCAATGGGGGACAGATCCGGAGATCTTGCTGGCCAGGGTAGTTGACTTACACCTTCTAGAGCACGTTGGGTGGCACGGGATACATGCGGACGTGCATTGTCCTCTGGGACAGCAAGTTCCCTTGCCGGTCTAGGAATGGTAGAACGATGGGTTCGATGACGGTTTGGATGTACCGTGCACTATTCAGTGTCCCCTCGACGATCACCAGTGGTGTACGGCCAGTGTAGGAGATCGCTCCCCACACCATGATGCCGGGTGTTGGCCCTGTGTGCCTCGGTCGTATGCAGTCCTGATTGTGGCGCTCACCTGCACGGCGCCAAACACGCATACGACCATCATTGGCACCAAGGCAGAAGCGACTCTCATCGCTGAAGACGACACGTCCCCATTCGTCCCTCCATTCGCGCCTGTTGCGACACCACTGGAGGCGGGCTGCACGATGTTGGGGCGTGAGCGGAAGACGGCCTAACGGTGTGCGGGACCGTAGCCCAGCTTCATGGAGACGATTGCGAATGGTCCTCGCCGATACCCCAGGAGCAACAGTGTCACTAATTTGCTGGGAAGTGGCGGTGCGGTCCCCTACGGCACTGCGTAGGATCCTACGGTCTTGGCGTGCATCCGTGCGTCGCTGCGGTCCGGTCCCAGGTCGACGGGCACGTGCACCTTCCGCCGACCACTGGCGACAACATCGATGTACTGTGGAGACCTCACGCCCCACGTGTTGAGCAATTCGGCGGTACGTCCACCGGCCTCCCGCATGCCCACTATACGCCCTCGCTCAAAGTCCGTCAACTGCACATACGGTTCACGTCCACGCTGTCGCGGCATGCTACCAGTGTTAAAGACTGCGATGGAGCTCCGTATGCCACGGCAAACTGGCTGACACTGACGGCGGCGGTGCACAAATGCTGCGCAGCTAGCGCCATTCGACGGCCAACACCGCGGTTCCCGGTGTGTCCGCTGTGCCGTGCGTGTGATCATTGCTTGTACAGCCCTCTCGCAGTGTCCGGAGCAAGTATGGTGGGTCTGACACACCGGTGTCAATGTGTTCTTTTTTCCATTTCCAGGAGTGTATTTTTATACTGAACACCCAAATAACTGGTACACCTGGCTTATATAGTGTAGAGCCCCCGCAAGCAGGCAGAAGTGCCGCAGCACGGCGTGGCGTGGACTGGATTAATGTCTGCAGTAGTGCTGGAGCGAAATGACACCATGAATCCTGCAGGGCTATCCATAAATCTGCAAGGGCAAGGGAGGTGGAGATCTCTTTTGAACACGTTGCAAGGCATCCCAGGTACGCTCAATAATGTTCATGTTTAGGGAGTACGACGGCCAGCCGAAGTGTTTAAACTCAGAAGAGTGTTCCTGGAGCCACTCCGTAGCAATTCTGAAAATCTAGGATATCGCATTGTCCTGCTGGAATTACCCAAGTCCGTCGGAATGCACAGTGGACATAAATGTATGCAGGTGATCAGACGGGATGCTTACGTACATGTCACCTGTCGGAGTCGTATCTAGACGTATCAGAGGTCCAATATCACACCACACCTGCACACGCCCTACACCATTTCAGAGCCTCCAGCAGCTTGAACACTCCACCACCGACATGTGGGGTGCACTGATTCATGAGCTTGTCTCCCATCCACTCGATACAATTTGAAACGAGAGCCGTCAGACCAGCCAACATGTTTCCCATCTTCAACAGTCCAATGTCGGTGTTGACGGGCCCAGGCGAAGCGTAAAGCTTTCTGTGGTGCAGTCATCAAGGATACTCGAGCGGGCCTTTGGCTCCGAAAGCCCATATCGATGACGTTACGTTGAATGTTTCGCACACTGACACTTGTTGATGGCCCACCACTGAAATCTGGAGCAATTTGCGGAACGGTTGCACTTCTGTCACGCTGAACGATTCTCTTCTGTTCTTGCAAAATCTTTTTCCGGCCGCAAAGATGTCTGAGATTTCGTGTTTGACCCGATTCCTGATATTCACGGCACCCTCGTACGAGAAAACCCCCACTTCATCGCTACGTCGTAGATGCAGCGTGTCATCGCTCATGCGCCGACTATAACACCACGTTCAAACTCACTTAAATTTTGATAACCTGCCATTGTAGCAGCAGTAACCGATCTAACAACTGCGCCAGACACTTACTGTGGTACATAGACAAAATGGATCAAATGGCTCTAAGTGCTGGCATGTGTGGCTGAGCGGTTCTATGCGCTTCAGTCCGGAACCGCGCGACCGCTACGGTCGCAGGTTCGAATCCTGCCTCGGGCATGGATGTGTGTGATGTCCTTAGCTTAGTTAGGTTTAAGTAGTTCTAAGTTCTAGGGCACTGATGAACTCAGATGTTAAGTGCCATAGTGCTCAGAGCCATTTGAAACATTTTCGCTCTAAGCATTATGGGTTATCAGTCCCCTAGACTTAGAACTACTTAAACCTAACCAACCTAAGGACATGACAAACATCCATGCCCGAGGCAGGACTCGAACCTGCGACCGTAGCGGTCGCGCGGTTCCGGACTGAAGCACCTAGAACCGCTCGACCACAACGGCCGACGGTATAGAGTATAGACGTTCCGACCGCAGCGCCCTATGTTTCCTGTTTATACACTAAGTGATCAAAAGCATCGGGACACATCAAGATTTTCGTTTTTCATATTGGGTGCATTACTGCCAGGTACTCCATATCAGCGACCTCAGTAGTGATTAGACATCGTGAGAGAGCAGAATGGTGCGCTCCGCGGAACTCACGGACATCGAATGTGGTCAGGTGAGTGGCTGTCACTTGCGTCATACGTCTGTACGCGAGATCACCACACTCCTAAACATCCCTAGGTCCACTGTTTCCGATGTGACAGTGAAGTGGAAACGTGAAGAGACACGTACAGCACAAAAGCGTACAGCCCGACCTCGTCTGTTGACTGACAGAGACCGCCGACAGCTGAAGAGGGTCGTAATGTGTAATAGGCAGACATCTATCCAGAACATCACACAGGAATATCAAACTGCATCAGGATCCACTGCAAGTTCTATGACAGTTAGGCGGAAGATGAGAAAACTTGGCTTTCATGGTCGAGTGGCTGCTCATAAGCCACACATCACGCCGGTAAATTCCGAACGACGCCTAGCCTGGTGTGAGGAGCGTAAACATTGGACGATTGAACAGTGGGAAAACGTTGTTTGGAGTGACGAATCACGGTGCACAACGTGGCGATCCTATGGCGAGGTGTGGGTATGGCGAATGCCCGGTGAACGTCATCTGTCAGCGTGTGTAGTGCCAACTGTAAAATTTGGAGGCGGTGGTGTTATGGTGTGGTCGTGTTTTTTGTAGACCCTTGTTGTTTTGCGTGGCACTATCACAGCACAGGCCTACATTGATGTTTGAAGCACCTTCTTGCTTCCCACTGTTGAGGAGCAGTTCGGGATGGTGATTGCATCTTCCAACACGATAGAGCACCTGTTCATAATGCGCGTCCTGCGACGGAGTGGCTACACGACAATAACATCCCTGTAATGGACTGGCCTGCACAGAGTCCTGACCTGAATCCTACAGAACGCATTTGGTTCATCTTGAAACGCCGACTTCGTGCCAGGCCTAACCGACCGACATCGATATCTCTTCTCAGTGCAGTCTGTGAAGAATGGTCTGCCATTCCCCAAGAAACCTTCCAGCACCAGATTGAACGTATGCCTGCGAGAGTGGAAGCTGTCATCAAGGCTAAGGGTGGGCCAACACAATACTGAATTCCAGCAGTACCGATGGAACTTATAAATCGTTTTCAGTCACGTGTCCGGATACGTTTTAACAGTGTATATCTCTGCATATGAAATCGCGTGCTTATACCCGTTTCTTTTGCGCTTGAGTGTATTTTCCCCTCATTTGTCATAAACTGGTTTAAAATGGCTCTGAGCACTATGGGACTTAACATCTATGGTCATCAGTCCCCCAGAACTTAGAACTACTTAAACCTAACTAACCTAAGGACAGCACACAACACCTAGCCATCACGAGGCAGAGAAAATCCCTGACCCCGCCGGGAATCGAACCCGGGAACCCGGGCGTGGGAAGCGAGAACGCTACCGCACGACCACGAGATGCGGGCATAAACTGGTTTCTCCATACAGTATTTTATAGGCATAAGAAATAAAATACCTCTTCAAATCACCACATATTCGTACTTAAACACAATAGATTCTACTAATATTATAAAATATATCAATATCTATTTCCGATCTATTGTGCGGCGGAAAATTACCGACGATCCGGCCCATAAAGGACCGCATTGGCGCACAGCACAGCACAGCACAGTTCAGTTTAGGGACCAGTCCCATTCCTTTTCTACAAAAACGTCCACCCCTCCTACACCGATAGAGCACTTACCCTAGGAATGTCGGCACGAGGAATAACGTTGTCGAAACGATACTGTCATCGTTCGCTCCTAATTACCGAGCTGGCTTGGGTAGGACGAGACAGTGGAGAACGGCGGCGAGCGTTCTGGAATCGCTCCACAGCCACGGCGGGCGCCGTCGAGGTGCTGGTCGATGGAGCCCTCGAGTCGGCTTTATCCGGCGGCGCGGCCCTTGTTTTCAGGGCCCTGCGCTGCAGTCGGTGGCCGCGCGTGACCCGCTATAAAGACGCCGGGCTCAAGCCGGCGCACGTGCCGTGACGTCACAGCAGGTGCCGAGGGCCCAGGGGAAGGGCGTAAGGCAGGTAGGTAGTCAGCATGCGGATGAGAGGGAGAGAACTTCGTCGCCAACATTGTGGGGGGGGGGTCTCCCATGAAAACCAAGTGATAGTAGGAGAATGAAACATTTTGGAAATGCTTGTAAGGACTTGCGAAAGAGAAATGACGAATAAATCATTGACTGAAACACATTTTAATTTGTGTATAACAGGGTAAAATTTCTTAACTGCGTCCCGTGTTTACTTTCCAGGTTCCAAATGTTGCTCAATGTGACGAGCATTTGCATCAACGACAAACTGGAACAGCATTGGATATACCAATCACAATCACAATTGTGATGGTTTCATAGCTTCTGTTGCTGCAAACAACTAGACACCAGTGCCTACGAGCCTTATTTTTTACGCTAAAGCGCTGAAGGTGATTAATATGTGATCGAAAATCGATTTTACTGTTAATAAATCATCAAAATTACGGCCAATGCAGACCTTCCTTCTAATTTTATTTACCATATGGTCGTTGTGCACACAGCACTCTATGCAGTCGCCAATCAATCACAATACTGTTTGCAGCACTTCGAAAGGTGGAATATTCAGCTGTCGTGACGCGGCTTGTGCACTGCTTCCAGAATCTACAATGCGTCCAGCATTCTCAGCCAATTTTTTCTTTTTTTTCATCCGTCTTCTGTCTGCTTTGGTACTGCCCGCCACGTATTCCTATCCCATGCCAACCTCTTCATCTCAGAGCAGCACTTCCAACCGGTGTCCTCAATTATTTGCAGGATGCATTCCAATCTCTGTCTTCCTCTACAGTTTTTGC
Organism: Schistocerca americana; assembly: GCF_021461395.2. Taxonomy (NCBI): domain Eukaryota; kingdom Metazoa; phylum Arthropoda; class Insecta; order Orthoptera; family Acrididae; genus Schistocerca; species Schistocerca americana. The sequence continues at coordinate 141,275,997 of NC_060129.1, forward strand.
CCTCTACAGCTCCCTCTAGTACCATGGAAGTCATTCCCTCATGTCTTAGCAGATGTCCTATCATCCTGTCCCTTCTCCATATCAGTGTTTTCCACATATTCCTTTCCTCTCCGATTCTGCGCAGAACCTCCTCATTCCTTACATTATCAGCCCACCTAATTTTCAACATTCTTCCGTAGCACCTCATCTCAAATGCTACTATTCTCTACTGCTCCGGTTTCCCCACAGTCCACGTTTCACTACCATACACTGCTGTACTCCAGACGTACATTCTCAGAAATTTCTTCCTCAAATTAAGGTCGATATTTGATATTAGTAGAATTCTCTTGGCCAGGAACGCTCTTTTAGCCATTGCTAGTCTGTTTTTGAAGTCCTTGCTCCGTCCGTGATTGGTTATTTTGCTGTCCAGGTAGCAGAATTCCTTAACTTCATCTACTTCGTGACCATCAATCCTGATGTTGAGTTTCTCGCTGTTCTCACTTGTACTGCTTCTCATTACCTTCGTCTTTCTTCGATTTACTCTCAATCCATACTCTGCACTCATTAGACTGTTCAAATGTGCGTGAAATCTTATGGGACTTAACTGCTAAGGTCATCAGTCCCTAAGCTTGCACACTACTTAACCTAAGGACAAACACACACACCCATGCCCGAGGGAGGACTCGAACCTTCGCCGGGACCAGCCGCACAGTCCATGACTGCAGCGCCGTAGACCGCTCGGCTAACCCCGCGCGGCCATTAGACTGTTCATTCCGTTCGGCAGATCATGTAATTCTTCGTCACTTTCACTCAGGATAGCAATGTCATCAGCGAATTGTATCACTGATATCCTTTCACACTGAATTTTATCTCCACCTCTAAACCTTTGTTTTATTTTTATCATAGCTTCTTCGATGTACAGATCGAACTCTAAGGGGAAAGACTACATCTCTGTCGTACGCTCTTTTTAACCTTAACACTTCATTCTTGGTCGTCGATTCTTATTATTCCCTCGTGGGTCTTGCACACGTTGTATATTACATTTCTCCCTCTAGCTTCCCCCTATTTTTCTCAGAATTTCTAACATCTTGAACCATTTTACACTATCGAACGCTTTTTCCAGGTCGACAAATCCTATCAACGTGTCTTGATTTATCTTTAGTCTTACCTACATTATCAACCGCAACTTCAGAATTGCCTCTTTCGTGCCTTTACCTTTCCTAAAGCTAATTGATTGTCATCTAACACATCCTCAATTTTCTTTTCCATTCTTCTGTATATTATTCTTGTCAGAAACGTAGATGCATGATCTGTTAAGCTCATTGTGCGATAATTCTCGCACTTGTCAGCTCTTGCTGTCTTCGGAATTGTGTGGATGATGCTTTTCCGAAAGTCAGATGGTATGTCACGGACTCATACATTCTACATACCAAAATGAATAGTCGTTCTGTTGCCACTTCCACCCAATGATTTTAGAAATTCTGATGGGATGTTATCTATTCCTTCTGCCGTATTTGATCCTAAGTCCCCCAAAGGTCTCATACTGCATCCCCAGCTCTTCTAAAGCGACTCATGTTTCTTCTTCTATCACATCAGAGAAATCTTCACCCTCATAGAGGCTTTCAATGTACTCTTTCCATCTATCCCCTCTCTCCTCTGCATTTAATAGTGGAATTCCCGTTGCACTTTTACTGTTATCACCTGAAACGTCCCCTTAGAAAAATTATACATGACTGTGCTTAAACTGACACAAAATATTTTTTAGCGCAACGCAATCTGACTTTCAATAATCCCTACAAGAGAATGGCCCTGACTAAATTAACCTATACGTTTCACAAATCACTTACCTCACAAAAATCTTCGTTACTCGAACTACTGCAATACAGCGAGCGCCACTACTGCCAGCTAAATAAAAGATTCTAACTACTGAAGGCACTAACTACTGATAGGCATAGTTAGCAAATGAAAGATTTTGATACAGAACTTACCTTAGTAGTGTTCAAAAGTCATAATATATATATAGCAGTTCATGACATCCAGTCTTACAAATTTGCTGTTTCTGATGGACACATGTCCAGGTCATCCGCTCTCAAAACTCCGCCATCTCTATCCCCACATCCACCACTGCTGGCGGCTCACCTCCAACTGCGCAACGCTACGCGCTGTTAACATCCAGCTGCCCGACACTACAATAGCGAATATTCCAACAATGCCGACCAGCCTCAGACTGCACACAGCACAGTCAGTGATTTTCATATAGAGCGCTACGTGGCGTTACCAATAAAAAAACCTAAACAGTCTACTTACACACCTTTGCTTTTAATTTCACCGAATGTTGTTTTGACTTTGCTGTAGGCTGACTCACTTCTTCCAGCAATCATTTGTTTTTCGATTTCTTCACATTTTTCACGTAGCCGTTTCGTCTTAGCTCCCCTACACTTCCTGTTTATTTCATTCCTTAAGGACTTATACATCTTTATTCCCGAATTTCCCTGAACTTTTTTTGTACTTGGAGACAGTAAATTCTTTAGCAATTTGTGGCGCATTTGGCCGTCGGCCTCTCCCACGAACAGTTCCCAAATCGCCAGCTAATTCGAAGTTTCGAATCGCGTTCTGCAACCGCGATGCAGAAAGAGGACCTTCCCGTATTCCTTCAGTGCATCGATACTCGCGAAGAGCAGGTACACTGTTGCCTTTGTTTTGATAAAATGGTTGAAATGGCTCTGAGCACTATGGGACTTAACCGCTGTGGTCATCAGTCCCCTAGAACATAGAACTAATTAAACCTAACTAACCTAAGGACATCACACACATCCATGCCCGAGGCAGGATTCCAACCTGCGATCGTAGCAGCAGCGCGGTTCCAGACTGTAGCGCCTAGAACCGCTCGGGCACTCTGATCGGCTTGATGAAATGGCTTTTCGAGTAATGCCCTCCTCACTTTGTCCAAACCGATGTTGACTGCCTGCAAACGTAGGTAGTGCACACTGACGCCTGTGTTTTAGCCCTACGTCGCAGCAACAGTACCGCCGCCCAACGGCAGAACGTGGCAACTACTACTACTGACAACGCAGATCCTGGACATCATTCCTACAACGTTGGGTACCCATACGGCAAATACTGTTCAGTCTAAACAGGCTCAAGTAGAGCAAGTTTAATTAAAACCACCCTGCACTTCGGGAACACGGGACGAAATGAGATAGTTAATGTATAGCAATAAGAAAACACATCTTCACTGTCTATGGCAGCATATACACTGTGTGCTCACTTGAAACACTTCTGGCATGCGATTCAGCGCTCGCTAGAAATGCAGTAAAAGTTCCCACATCTTCCTCTTCTCTGATTCACTCTCCCCTGTTATCTTCTTCTTTTAATTCTTATATCCCATTCATCTCGTCTTTTCTTTTTTTTTTTTTTGTGAAGTTACCTTTTAAAAGTTTAATTTTATCGCACAGTGTTTTTCAGCTGACATCCCTGTTCATCCATTTTTAACATTTTTGCACCTCTTTTCATGTCTGTGCTTGCAACAGCGTCATACGCACATCAAAAACAAGTTTTGCATCACCTCGGTTCCGATAGCTCCAGAACCCATAGAGAACGTTGGAATATACACTCCTGGAAATGGAAAAAAGAACACATTGACACCGGTGTGTCAGACCCACCATACTTGCTCCGGACACTGCGAGAGGGCTGTACAAGCAATGATCACACGCACGGCACAGCGGACACACCAGGAACCGCGGTGTTGGCCGTCGAATGGCGCTAGCTGCACAGCATTTGTGCACCGCCGCCGTCAGTGTCAGCCAGTTTGCCGTGGCATACGGAGCTCCATCGCAGTCTTTAACACTGGTAGCATGCTGCGACAGCGTGGACGTGAACCGTATGTGCAGTTGACGGACTTTGAGCGAGGGCGTATAGTGGGCATGCGGGAGGTCGGGTGGACGTACCGCCGAATTGCTCAACACGTGGGGCGTGAGGTCTCCACAGTACATCGATGTTGTCGCCAGTGGTCGGCGGAAGGTGCACGTGCCCGTCGACCTGGGACCGGACCGCAGCGACGCACGGATGCACGCCAAGACCGTAGGATCCTACGCAGTGCCGTAGGGGACCGCACCGCCACTTCCCAGCAAATTAGGGACACTGTTGCTCCTGGGGTATCGGCGAGGACCATTCGCAACCGTCTCCATGAAGCTGGGCTACGGTCCCGCACACCGTTAGGCCGTCTTCCGCTCACGCCCCAACATCGTGCAGCCCGCCTCCAGTGGTGTCGCGACAGGCGTGAATGGAGGGACGAATGGAGACGTGTCGTCTTCAGCGATGAGAGTCGCTTCTGCCTTGGTGCCAATGATGGTCGTATGCGTGTTTGGCGCCGTGCAGGTGAGCGCCACAATCAGGACTGCATACGACCGAGGCACACAGGGCCAACACCTGGCATCATGGTGTGGGGAGCGATCTCCTACACTGGCCGTACACCACTGGTGATCGTCGAGGGGACACTGAATAGTGCACGGTACATCCAAACCGTCATCGAACCCATCGTTCTACCATTCCTAGACCGGCAAGGGAACTTGCTGTTCCAACAGGACAATGCACGTCCGCATGTATCCCGTGCCACCCAACGTGCTCTAGAAGGTGTAAGTCAACTACCCTGGCCAGCAAGATCTCCGGATCTGTCCCCCATTGAGCATGTTTGGGACTGGATGAAGCGTCGTCTCACGCGGTCTGCACGTCCAGCACGAACGCTGGTCCAACTGAGGCGCCAGGTGGAAATGGCATGGCAAGCCGTTCCACAGGACTACATCCAGCATCTCTACGATCGTCTCCATGGGAGAATAGCAGCCTGCATTGCTGCGAAAGGTGGATATACACTGTACTAGTGCCGACATTGTGCATGCTCTGTTGCCTGTGTCTATGTGCCTGTGGTTCTGTCAGTGTGATCATGTGATGTATCTGACCCCAGTAATGTGTCAATAAAGTTTCCCCTTCCTGGGACAATGAATTCACGGTGTTCTTATTTCAATTTCCAGGAGTGTATATCAACATAAACATCATTACCGCCCTATTTATTGCTCATGATAACAACACATTGCATGTTGTACCACCATAAAGCGGGACCTAGAGAGGTGGTCGTCCAGATAGCTGTACACACTGGTACCTCTAATACCCAGTAGCACGTCCTCTTGCATTGATGCATGCGTGTACTCATCAAGGCACTGTTGGTCCAGATTGTCCCACTCCTCAGAGTGCTCGGTACGTCACGCCGTCCATAAACAGAACTTTTCAATCTGTGCCAGGCATGTTGGATAGCATTCATGTCAGGAGAACATGCCGGCCACCCTAGTCGAGCGATGTCGCTATTCTGACGGAAGTCATTCACAAGATGGACACGATGGGGGAGCGAATTGTGGTCTACGAAGACGAATGCCTCGCCCATATGCTACCGATATGGTTGCACTATCGGTCGGAGGATGGCATTCACGTATCGTACAGCCTTCTGTGACCACCAGCGGCGTACGTCGGCCCCACATAACGCCATCCCAAAACATCAGGGAACCTGCACCTAGCTGCACTCGCTGGAAAGTATGTCTAAGGCGTTCTGCCTGATCGGGTTTGACGATTGTACCGTGAATGCCAAGAATCCGGTAAAACTTCAAATCTCCGACATCGCTGCGGCCGGAAAAAGATGCTGTAAGAACGGGTCCAACGACGACTGAAGAGAACCGTTCAACTTGACAGAAGTGGAAACCCTTCCTCAAATTGCTACAGATTTCAATGCTGGGTCACCGACAAATGTCGGCGTGTGAATCATTCAACCAAACATCATCAGTATGGCCTTTCGCAACTGAAGGGCCACTCGTGTACCCTTGATGACTGCACGACACAAAGCTTTACGCCTCGCCTGGACCCGTCAACACCCGACATCGGACTGTTGATGACTGGAAACCTGTTGCCTCTGTAATGGTTCTTTATTTACGTGACCATTACGGCACTCCAACTCCAGTTCTCGATACCAGTAATATCGTATTACTTTTCTGCGAAGTAACAGACATATTTTTGTGACAATATTCACATTTGGGTTTATTTATGTATAGGTACTCCGATGTATCGATGTGTTACAGTGATATGGTTCTTGCGTGTATTCATTCCTGTGAGACTGTCACAATCTTTGACTTACTTGTAACCGTTTTGGCGCCAATGCGCACAGAGCAGTCTTTGTTTCACTTTGCAGTAGTTTAGTTGTTATTTCGCTTAGCAAAAGAACAGTCAAGTCTTGTGTTTCGTTAAAGTGAAAATTAAATATATGAAGATTGATACAAAACTGTTTTCTTGATGTGACAATAAAGAAGTATATGTGAATTTACAGGAAGTTTGATAAAAATGTGGATCGTGAACATTAAGTCAAAAATTATTTCTAGCATACCACTGTTCTGATCTGGTATTGTTCGAATCATTAAGAATTTCCTGAAAAACGCATTTGTTAGGTCTTCAAATATTGCTAAAATACAGACCTGGACATTCTAGCAGTCAAAGTGGAATCACCCTAGAATCAACAAGATGAGCCATAACAACTTCGACGAAATCTACGTTGGAATCCATTCAAGATAAGTGCCAAAATTAATGACCTTTTTACAGTGACTTCATTATTTCCATTCTGACGATACCATCCACAGTCAATAACTCTGTTGTTGCCAGATAAAAGCGAACATATGCTGCGTGAGCAACATTATTAATTTGATTTCTAACCTACTTTGCAAGTGGTGGTATTGTTAGACCTGGACGGACGGATATCGTTTAAAATTGTATCGAGCAGATAGACGTGTACGGGTATGGAGGCAACCTCATGAATCCGTGGACCCTTCATGTCAGCAGGGGGCTGTTCAAGATGGTGGACGCTCTGTGATGGTTTGGATGTGTGCAGATGGAGTGAATGGGACCCCTGGTACATCTAGATACGATTCTGACAGATATGTACGCAGCGATCCTGTCTGACCACCGGAATCCATTCATGTCCATTGTGCATTCCGAAGGACTTGGCCAATTCCAGCAGGACAAAGCGATACCCCACGAGTCTAGAATTGCTACAGAGCTATTGAGCGTATCTGGGATGGAAAATGATATTTTCACTCTGCAGCGGAGTGTGCGCTGATACGAACCTTCCTGGCAGATTAAAACTGTGTGCCGGACCGAGACCCGAACACGGGAACTTTGCCTTTCGCGGATAAGTGCTCTACAAACTGAGCTGCCCAAGCATGACTCACGCCCCGTTCTCACAGCTTTACCTCTGCGAGTACCTCATCTCCTACCTTCCAAACTTTACAGATGCTCTCCTGCGAACCGCGAAAGGCAAACGTCCCGACTTCGAGTCTCAGTCCGGCACACAGTTTCAATCTGCCAGGAAGTTTCATATATGGGACGACTTGCAACGTGCTGTTCTGAAGAGATCTCCACCTCTTTGTACTCTTACACATTTATGGAAAACCCTGCAGGATTCGTGGTGTTAATTCCGTCCAGCAGTACTTCAGACGTTAGTCGAGTCCATGCGACATAGTGTTGCAGCACTTGTGAGTGCTTGCGCAGTGCATACACCATGTTAGGCAGGTGTACCACTTCCTTTGCCACTTCTGTGTATCAAGGCAATAAAAAGAATCTGTTGTATCCACGGACCCAACCAACCAATCAACTCGCACACGCGCGCCCTGACCGTGACATCGCTGGCCACATATCCTGTCGCGGTCGCCGGCGTCTCAGGGCGTTACTGCCGACGGGTGAGGTCGCACCATGGTTGAACTCGGGTCCGCAGAGCCCTCTGCCTTTTGCATATAATGAGGAGCGCTGGCCCCGGGACGGACAGTTTATTGTCGATTGTCTATTGCTAGCCTTTAGTGGAGTTTCTAGCGGAGCCATTGCAGTGTGATGTTTGCTACTGTATTCGACTAGGCTCAGTACACGGATTACTCTCGGATATTACTTGGACTTGTATTGCTGGCGCATTTCTTGTCATTAATTATTTTTCGCCCAACAGACATAGCTACATCCTGATCACAACCCACGCTTTATACAATTTGTGGTGGCTGCCCCAAAAGTACTGCCGAGGACCTTGGGTTTGGGAGCCATCACAAAAGAATCACAGTACGAAAAACTGCTACCCTCGTCTACCGCAATAAATTACGAATACTTTTAGTCTCTGGTGGATTGTCGTTCACGCTGTGCGGTGGCTTGGCTTTGCCACACGGCGGTCCTCTGCGTTTATCCCACATTAGGACTGCAGTTGTTGTCGTTTCTGCGCTCTGGCGCACCTCCTCAGGACTGTCGGGTGGCTCGCCGCTTAATTAAACAGCGCTGCCTGCCCAGCCGCTGTCTAACAGCGGCTCGACTCGCCTCTCTCCTGCCCTCGTGCACGTTTAGGCCCTTGGCGTCATCTTCAGGACCGAGTTCAGACTGCGTGTGCGAGCAGTGGAGAGGCCGGGGTGGGGGAAATGCTGGGAGTGGGGGTAGGGGAGGGGAAGAGACAACGCAGAAGTAGGGGAACCCCCGTCCTCACCTCGCCGGCGCGTTCTCAGACTGGCAGGCTGCCTCGAGCACTCACTTGTCGTGGGCGAGTGCACTTTGCTCCATCCGGAAGAGTCATTCTGAATGGGCTTCAATGAATTTCCTCTGGTAGTCTACATTTTCTTTCAGTTACAGTCAGTGTCAATTTGAGCCATAGGCCATATGATGATAAAGCAGTAAAACAATTTATTATTTTATGAATTTCAGCAACCAGCTACTTTTTTATACACTGATTAGCAAGAGCCTTATGACCACCGATCTACTATCGATATAAACCCCTCCAGGCGATAGCAGCATCAACTGGCGAGGAGTGACTACTAGTCAGACACACACATGGTTCATGTAGCATTAGTGAGTGTGCTGCCCATTTGCACACTACTGGCCATTAAAATTGCTACACTAAGAAGAAATTCAGATGATAAACAGGTATTCATTGGACAGATATACTAGAACTGACATGTGATTACATTTCCACGCAATTTGGTTGCATAGATCCTGAGAAATCAGTACCCTCTGGCCGTAATAACGGCTTTGATACGCCTGGGCATTGAGTCAAACAGAGCTTGGATGGCGTGTACAGGTACAACTGCCCATGCAGCTTCGACACGATACCACAGTTCATCAGGAGTAGTGACTGGCGTATTGTCATGAGCCAGTTGCTCGGCCACCATCGACCAGACGTTTTCAGTTGGTGAGACATCTGGAGAATGTGCTGGCCGGGGCAGCCATCGATTATTTTCTGTATCCAGAAAGGTCCGTACAGGAGCTGCAACATGCAGTCGTGCATTATCCTGCTGAAATGTAGGGTTTCGCAGGAATCGGATGAAAGGTAGAGCCACGGGACGTAACACATCCGAAATGTAACGTCTACTGTTCAAAGTGCCGTCAATGCGACCAAGAGGTGACCGAGACATGTAACCGATGGTACCCCATACCACCACGCAGAGTGATACGCCAGTATGGCGATGACGAATACACACTTCCAATGTGCGTTCACCTCGATGTCGCCAAACATGGATGCGACCATCACGATGCTGTAAACAGAACCTGGATTCATCCGAAAAAATGACGTTTTGCCATTCGTGCACCCAGGTTCGTCGTTGAGTACACCGTCGCAGGCGCTCCCGTATGTGATGCAGCGTCAAGGGTAACCGCAGCCATGGTCATCGAGGTGATAGTCCGTGCTGCTGCAAACGTCGTCGAACTGTTCGTGCAGATGGTTGTTGTCTTGCAAACGTCCCCATCTGATGACTCAGGGATCAAGACGTGGCTGCACGATCCGTAACAATCGTGCAGATAAGATGCCTGTCATCTCGACTGCTAGTGATACGAGGCCGTTGTGATCCAGGACGGTGTTCCGTATTACCCTCCTGAACCCACCGAATCCATATTCTGCTAACAGTCGTCGGATCTCGACCAACGCGAGCAGCAATGTCGCGATACGATAAACAGCAATCGCGATAGGCTACCATCCTACCTTTATCAAAGTCGGAAACGTGATGGGACGCATTTCTCCTCCTTACACGAGGCATCACAACAACGTTTCACCAGGCAACGCTGGTCAACTGCTGTTTGTGTATGAGAAATTCTTGGAAAATTTCCTCATGTCAGCACATTGGTGTCGCCACCGGTGCCAACCTTGTGTGAATGCTCTGAAAAGCTGATCATTTGCATATCACAGCATGTTCTTCCTGTCAGTTAAATTTCGCGTGTGTAGCACGTCATCTTCGTGGTGTAGCAATTTTATTGGCCAGTAGTGTAGATTAGGAAACGCGCGCAATCTGAGTTTGAACGCGGGCAGATAGTGATGGCCCGGAGGCTCGGCATGAGTATTTTGGAAACTACCGACTTGTCTGGTGTTCGAGAAGCGCTGTGGTGAGTGTCTTCAAGACATGGCGGAACGAAATGAAAGCACATCCAGACGTCATGAGGTTGGGCAGCCACCCCTCATTACAGTTGTCGGACATCTTAGGTTGGGCAGACTGGTAAAACAGGACAGGCGGCGAACTATGACGGAACTACCATCAGAGCTTAATGCTGGGCGAAGTACAAGAGTGTCTGAACACACAGTGCACCAAACACTCCTAACGATGGGCTTCCGCAGCCGGCGACCCAAGTATGTGCCAATGTTATCACCACGACATCGCAAACTACAACTGAAATGGGTACGTGAGCATCGGCACTGGGCTTTGACGCAGTGGCGATATCCTCTTCATCATGTCAATGGGAGGGCGCGAATCCATCGTCTTCCAGAGAAGAGCTCATCGACAACTGTACTGGACGGAGACAAGCTGGCAGCGGCTCCATGATGCTCTGCGTAATATTCACGTGATCATCAATGGACACAGCAGGAGCTCATGCAAGACACCATGATGGCCATGGAGTATCCTATACTGGTTTGGAGACGCATGCAGCTCTTCTTGTCGACCATGTTTCCCGACAGCAGTGGCATATTTCAACAAGATAATGCGCCAGGTCACTAGGCCAGTAATGTTATGGAGTGGTTCGTAGAACATAGTGGCCCTGTTCCAGTTAATACTCTGGCCCCCAACACAGATTGTGATGGCCCAGATGCTTGGCACGAGTAGTTTGGAAGCTGCATGACTGTCTGGTGTTCGATAAGCGCTGTGGTGAGTGTGTTCAAGACATGGCGGAACGAAATGAAAGCACATCCAGACGTCATGAGGTTGGGCCGCCACCCCTCATTACAGTTGTCGGACATCTTAGGTTGGGCAGACTGGTAAAACAGGACAGGCGGCGAACTATGACGGAACTACCATCAGAGCTTAATGCTGGGTGGAGTACAAGAATGTCTGAACACACAGTGCACCAAACACTCCTAACGATGGGCTTCCGCAGCCGGCAACCCAAGTATGTGCCAATGTTATCACCACGACATCGGAAACTACGACTGAAATGGGTACGGGAGCATCGGCACTGGGCTTTGACGCAGTGGCGATATCCTCTTCATCATGTTGATGGGAGAGCGCGAATCCATCGTCTTCCAGAGAAGAGCTCATCGACAACTGTACTGGACAGAGACAAGCTGGCAGCGGCTCCATGATGCTCTGCGTAATATTCACGTGATCATCGATGGACACAGTGGAGCTCATGAAAGACACCATGATGGCCATGGAGTACCGTATACTGGTTTGGAGGCTGCATACAGCCCTTCTTGTCCACCATGTTTCCCGACAGCAGTGGCATTTTTCAACAAGATAATGTGCTATGTGACAAGGCCAGGAGTGTTATGGAATGGTTCGAAGAACATGGTGGCAGAGTTCGAGTTAATATGCTGGCCCCCCCAACTAGCCAGATCCGAACCCGTTTGAACACATTTGGAATATGATTGATGTGGTGTCAGAGCTTATCACTTCCCTCCCTGGAATTACGGGAATCAGGTGAGTTGCTTGTGCAGATATGGTGCCAGCTTTCTCCAGCCACCTAATAAGGCCTTACTGCTTCCCTGCCACGATGCGTCGCCGCTGTTATCAATGCCAGAGGTTGACATACCGGCTGTTAGGTAGCACTCCGTCTTCAGGCCACGAGTGGCCTACCGGGACCATCCGACCACCGTGTCATCCTCAGGGGAGGATGCGGATAGGAGGGGCGTGGGGTCAGCACACCGCTCTCCCGATCGCCATGATGGTATTCTTGACCGGAGCCGCTACTATTCGGTCGAGTAGCTCCTCAATTGACATCACGAGGCTGAGTGCACCCCGAAAAATGGCAACAGCGCATGGCGGCCTGGACGGTCACCCATCCAAGTGCCGGCCACGCCCGACAGCGCTTAACTTCGGTGATCTCACGGGAACCGGTGTATCCACTGTGGCAAGGACCAGCTATTAGATAGGTGGTCATAAGACTGAGTCTGATTTTTTTCCTCGAGCTTTCGTAATAGATTCCTATTTTTGCCATGAATATTTGAAAAAAGTGTTTTTATATTTAGTGCCCATAGGCTGCAGCGCTCTCGTATCGCTAAGTTGGTAATAATGCTCTGTATTGTAGACGCTCTTTTAATTTCGCATATCAAGCAATGGAAGTGGCGCGAGAGGAGCAGTACGGCGCAATAAAATTCTGTATTCGTCTAAACCATTCAGCCACTGAAACTTACGAAAAGCTGCAGCAAGCATACGATGAAGATGCACTGCCTCGCGCAACAGTGATTAGGTGTTTCAAAGACTAGTTTGTGTTAAGCAAATTGGGACTGCTGTTTCGGCTTCTGCTGTGTTTGAAGCCAACATTGGCACCGCTGCAATGATTGTGCGTGGGATCGGACGATAACATAACGTAACATTAGTGATGTGTTTACAATTTCATGTGACAGCATCTTTACGATCATGCACGATCATCTCCACACGACCCGTGTCTGTGGCCATTGGGTGCCACGTCTGTTGACTGCCGAACAAAAGGCTGTGCGAATGGGGGCAAGCCATAACGTGCTGCGTCTCTTTGCTGATGGAGAGGGATGCGTTTCTGGAGTCAGTTATCACCGGTGGTGATTCATGGCTGCATCGTTATGAAGGAAAACTAACCAGGACAGCGGGGAAAGCACCAAGTTCTTCAACACCAAAAAAGGCGCAAGTTGTTCGATCTGCAAGGAAAGTCTTGATGATAACGTTTTTTGTCTGTGATGCCTGCTGTTTCCTCTCACATTGTTGTCACAGATTGCAAGTTACTGTCTAAACGGAGGAAGAACATTGCAAGGAAACCACCAGAACTTTCTCGAAGTGGGTGGCCACTTCATCATGACAATGCACGGTCTCACGTCGCAAATTGAGTCTTATCGTATATGGCGCAGTTCAGCGTCACCTGTGCACGTCATGCATCTTACAGCCCTGATTTTCAACCCTGTGACTTTTTTTTTTTTTTTTTTTTTTTCTTTTTGCTCCCATGACTAAAGGCAAAGCTTCAGGGTATTTCATTTGAGAACTCTGAAGCGGTGCTAAAAAAAAAAAAAAAAAAGAAAAGTGGTTCACAAGGAACAGAAAAGGAATGGCCTGTACCATATTTTAGAGGACTGCCACAGACACCATATAGAGTGGATTCAAGTAAGAGAGGAATACTTCGAAAATGATCACGTACACATTGAAATGAAGTAATAAACATCTCTGAAAAAAATTCAGTCTCAGTCTTTGTCGATCGGCCCTCATATTATTCCACCTTTCAAACTTCCGCCCACCTTCAGTTGGTGTAATACACATTTGAATCTTGAATTAGCAGTACATCAACAGCATTTACTGCAGTTCGGATGCGGCAGCTGCTTGTAACAGTCTGATAATTGAAGATTTAAATATGCAATATACCACCTGAAGATAGGTGAAAGTCTGAAACGCATGTTGACATAAAAATACATAAAAGTGGCTGATTGCTGTATTCTGTAAAGTAAAGTAACCCATAGCCACTGGGACCAGTAAAATGAATAAATTGTAGCAATACAGTTATGCCACACGTTTTGGCCATCTTTGCAATGCTCATCATAAGGGTGAATAACCTATTTAGTCATACTGAACTGTACTGCAACAAATATGGTTGAAACGTTGTTAGTATAATTGCTCTTGTGTTTATTCAAATCCATATTCCTTATTTATTGCTTTATTTGAGCTGGCACAGGTACGTCGATACAGGCCCACATTTCTATATGTAACGATTCAATGTAACATATTTGTTAAAGGTGGTGATGGAATGACACTGTTGGACATTAGAACTAAAAGACCGAAAGCGCAGCGACAAACGTCAAATGTCATGCAGAATATTACAATGAAGCGCCAAATATAGGTAAACAGGAAAAATACGGCTCTGCGGTCGGCAATGCCTATATAAGACAAAAAGTGCTTGACGCAATTATCAGACTGGTTACTGCTGTTACAGAGGCAGGTTATCAAGATTTAAGTGAGTTTGAACGTTGTGAGCGTGTGGATGCTATTCTGTCATTCTGCACAACGGATTAATCTGAGATGTGCCCTTTACCCTGTGGCTCCTGCAAGATGCAATTTCCGCCCCCACACTACTACAGAAGTCAGACAGACGCTCCTAACGTTCTAAAGAGAAATGCCTGAAAAACTTTCAGCAATAAATAGCTTCTGGAGTCGTCCGCTGTAAGGAAATGACACAAAATTCACAAAATTTCTTACGTAACTAGTGGGATACTTGAGTACTGGAGTAGTGCTAGTTAGTGTAAGAAAAACATGAAACTACCGAAAATTATTATTTATTTTGCAAAAATTCTGAGAAATCGCAATGACACTTTTAGTTATGAACTGAACACACTAATTCTGGGTTCTGTCCAGAATGTGAAGTTACCTCTTAAGGATAGGATTCGCTAATGAAATTTTTAAGATTGTTATTGACTTGGCAGAATGGCTGAGAGCCGCGCCTACTCAACTCGAATAATTATCCTTTAGAATGTTGCTAGGTACGGTTGAGGCTGTTGCGTGTGAAATGCAGTGAAGTGTACTGTTGTGGAGGAAATATGGGGCTCGCAATAGCTGTATCGCACAATACCGTAAGCTGCGATGACTACTGTCTGCGCCGCTCGCTGCTGACAAATAAGATAACTCTCGTTCTATCTGCATTGACCTTCACCATTCAAACTCTACCTACGCCTTGATGAACTCGAGGATTCCTATTCGCCTTTAGTCTAACTATTGGCGTGGTACACCGGTCAGATAACCAGTCCATCGCAATGCCACTCAAAAATTCGCTCGCAGGCGTTTAACTGTAACTTTGTCCGTTCACACCACACAATAAGTGTGTCGGCCAACACAGTGAACAATGCTTAATCGCAAGGATTCAATACAGGGTTGCACTTCCATTCGCTCTCGACAGAGGTGCTCTCCCAGTGAAGTACTGACTAGAGACTTGTTCCTCGCTCCAAGAGCGACAACGGAACGGCCCCTCTCCACACCAGACGAGAAGGGGTATATCTTTCGGTCTATTCCATTACTCCTACAGCTCAAGGCATCAGAAATATTGTCTGATAATCAGCATTGCTCTTCTAAAACCGGAGAATGACGTTTTGTTTAAGGCGACCAATCCAGAAATCTGTAGCATCGGCGTTTGGCGTTTGCTGTCTCCCTGTGAAAATCTCTGAAACTGCATGCTATGTGTAGGCTGGGCGCTCCCACACAATGTGGCGGAATTAGCTTTTAAGCCAAACAAAGGGTCGTTCCTCCTTTCCACTCGGGCGGCCACCGGCCGAAGTACATAGCTCCCTGTGAAAACCTCTGAAGGGACCGGCATCCTGGCATGTGGTGTTTGCCTCTCCTGAACTAAAAGCTTTTGTGACCGTCGGGTCTTGAATGTGTGTGTGTGTGTGTGTGTGTGTGTGTGTGTGTGTGTGTGTGTACGCCCGATTTGAGTATTTCAACCACGGTGCGCGTTTGCGATTTATTAGTCATTTGCATATTGTTTACATGAATTCATACAATATTGACTTTATCTTATCGAGTTTGGGTTCGACTGAAGCGTCTTGATGTGCGGAATATGATTGTGAGGGCGGAATATGTAAGCAATGAAGGTCAAGAGACCACGACGTCTTACAACAAGGTGTTGTAGTCGATGCACGAGTGATGGGACACAGCACTTCCAAGGTAGCGATGAAGTGGCGATTTTCCCATACGACCATTTCACGAGTGTACCGTGAATATCAGAAATCGAGTAAAACATAAAGTCTACGATATTGCTGCAGCCGGAAAAAGATCCGGTAAAAACGGGACCAACGTCGCTTGAAGAGACAGAAGTGCAACCCTTCTGCAATTTGTTGCAGATTTCAATGCTGGGCCATCGAGTGACAGCTTTTGGAGCTGAAGGGCCACTCGTGTCCCCTTGAGGACTGCAAGACACAAACCTTTACGCCTCCTCTGGGTCTGTCAACACCAACATTGGACTGTTGATGACTGGAAACATGTTGTCTGGTCAGACGAGTCTCGTTTCCAATTGTATCGAGCGGATGGAAGTGTACTGGTATGGAACAACCTCATGAATCCACTGACCTGCATGTCAGCAGGGGACTGTTCAAGCCGGTGGAGGCTCTGTAATGGTGTGTGGCGTGTGCAGTTGGAGTGATATGGGGCCCGTGATATGTCTAGATACGACTGTGACAGGTGTCACGTACTTAAGCATCCTGTCTGGTTCAAATGGCTCTGAGCACTATGGGGCTTAACTTCTGAGGTCATCAGTCCCCTAGAACACATCCATGCCCCAGGCAGGATTCCAATCTGCGGCCGTAGCGGCCGCGCGGTTCCAGACTGTAGCGCCTAGAACCGATCGGCCACTCCGGCAGGCGCATCCTGTCTCATCACCTGCATACATTCATGTCCACTGTGCATTCCGACGGACTTCGGCTGTTCCAGCAGGGTAATGCGACACCCCACACGTCCAGAATTGCTAGAGTGTGACTCCAGAAACACTCTTCTGAGTTTAAACACTTCCGCTGGCCACCAGACTCCCCAGACATGAACCTTATTGAACATATCTGGGATGCCTTGCAACGTGCTGTTCAGAAGAGATCTCCACCTCCTCGTACTCTTACGTATTTATGGACCGGCGTCAATTCCCTCCAGCACCACTTCAGACATTAGTTGAGTCCATGCCACATCATGTTGCGGCACTTCAGTATGCTCGCGGGGGCCCTACGTGATATTAGGCATGTGTACCAGTTTCTTTGGCTGTTCAGGGTACCTGCTTATATACGCAAAATGCTGCGGGTAGGCCTACCCAGACAGCAACAAAAAACACATCCGAGGGAAAGCGTCACATAACTAATAGGCGCCATCATTACCGAAGACAGACGCTACTCGGCAGTGCACCGACCACTCACCAGGAGTCAACTCAGTCTCCGGTAGAGGTCACTCGCCCCATGGACCTATTCTGCTATGAGTGCCATGTGACCATAAGTAGAACGTGCGGCATTCTGACAGCATTTATGCAGGAGGTCTTGTACATACCAGAGAGCACAGTTCACTCCATGTGATTTCATCAGCCAGGCACTGGTTCTTCAAGGATTCCTTCAATCAGAAATTTACTGCAGCAACTACGACACCGATTTCGGTGTCAGTGATCGGCTAGTAGAGTTGCAAGATTTCTTGGCTGTCCCTAGCGCATTTTCCATGTTGTCGCGCTGGGTAACTGCGAGGTCTAGCCGCCCTGCCACGGTTCACGCGGCTCTCCCCGCCTCGCCCCCCCCCCCCCCCGCCCGCTCCCACCCCCCCCGTCGGCATGGGGGTGTGTGCTTGTCCTTAGCGTAAGTTAGCTTAAGTTAGATTAAGTAGTTTGTAAGCCTAGGGACCGAGACCGATGACTTTAGCAGTTTGGTCCCATGATACCTTACCACAGAATCCTCCGTGATAGAGTGTCAGCTGTGGACGAAGATTAGGAAAAAGAAAACATGACAAACTGTAAAAGAGGCACTATAAAAATATAATACATCAGGAAAACGACACCATGTGGTAAAAAGAAATAAAATAAAAGCCCACTCACGATGCTGCAACTGCAGTGAAACATGTTTGGGATAAAAAAACAAAATTGTGTTTGCTAAAGGCGGACCCCATGCAAAAACATTCGTATAGCAAACGCTAATAGAACACCTTCAACCTCAAGATATATTTTTATTCTGGCAGATTAAAACTGTGTGCCAGCCCGAGACTCGAACTCGGGACCTTTGCCTTTCGCGAGAAAGTGCTCTACCAACTGAGCTACCCAAGTACGACTCACGCACAGTCCTCACAGCTTTGCTTCTGCCAGTACCTCGTCTCCTACCTCCCAAACTTCACGGAAGCTCTCCTGCGAGCCTTGCTGAACTAGCACTCCTGAAGGAGAGCTTCTGTGAAGTTTGGAAGGTAGGAGACGAGGTACTGGCAGAAGCAAAGCTGTGAGGACTGTGCGTGAGTCGTACTTGGGTAGCTCAGTTGGTAGAGCACTTTCTCGCGAAAGGCAAAGGTCCCGAGTTCGAGTATCGGTCCGGCACACAGTTTTAATCTGCCAGGAAGTTTCATATCAGCGCACACTCCGCTGCACAGTGAAAATATCATTCTATATTTTTATTCTTTGTTTCTCTTTGTAGCCCTTAAAGTCACCAAAGACTACAGTTAACTTCATTATCTGTCTACGAATGTGTGTAGTCACATTTTGACTGTTTGCTTATCGTAGTTTCAAAGCCTGTGGTTGGGGAACAAACCTAGCACTCACCTAAACGTCTGCGGAAAATCGTCTCAAAAGCACGCCTAGCCTGTACGATCCACCAGAACAGCTGTTGTCAGTTCGGTCCGAGTTTCTCTGACGTCCTAGTCTCCCTAAGTAGCGCGTTAAGCTTTTCCAGGTTGTCTGTAAGTTGTAATAAACGATAACCATGATGAATGTAATCGAAAACAGCCACGACTAGATCCTCAGATCGATGAATGCCAAAGTGTATTCGTAAACGTTTTCACATACGAGGGGCGTTCGACAAGTAATGAAATACTTTTTTTTCCTAGGCCAATTTCGGCTGAAAATTTCAGCATTAGTTGTGGGGCACCATAGAATATTCCCGTTCAGCCCCTGTAGATTCATGAAGTTCCGATACGTACCGACGCAATGCACAGCCCTCAAAATAGTGTCTGTAATGGAGGTGCCTTCCAAGGAATGAGCTTTCATTGAGTTTCTTTTGGCGGCAAACACAGCTGTGACTGCTGCAATGTTGGAACGTGCGGACCCTCTCATTGGAGGTGATCAACGGAATCACAATGGGACGCCTCGCTGGACAACTGGACGTCTCTGTTGGTAGTTCCGCCTTGCTAGTCCACCAGTTGGGACACTGAAAGGTGTTCCGTACCGCCTAACAAAAGACCATAATGAGCAAACGGAGGACCACCTGCATGCAGTTGCTTCCGCGTTACGAGGCTGATGCTGACAATTTTTTGTCTAAAATCGTCACAGGCGATGAAAGATGGCTTCATCACTTCGAACTGGAAACAATGCCAATCCATGGAGTGCGGCCACACCATCTTGCCGCCATAGAAATGGTCAAAGTCACACCCTCGGCCGGTAAGCTCATGGGGTCTTCTTGGACTCTGAAGGGGTTCTTCTGTTTGATGTCCTCGCCCGTGGTGCAACGACCATCTCTGAAGTGTATTGTGCTACCTTCAGTTAACTGAAAAAATGACTTCACCGTGTTCGTCACCACAAAACTGCAAACGATCTTCTACATCTACGTTTTCACTCTGCAAATCACACTTAAGTGCCTGACAGCGGGTTCATGGAGTTACCTTCGCAACAATTCTGAATTATTACAATCCCAAGTATCACACGGATAAATGAACACCTATATCTTTCCCTGTATGCGCCGATCCCCCTTATTTTGCGATGATGATGGTTTCTCTCTGTATAGGTCGACGTCAACAAATATTTTTGCATTCGGAGAAGAAAGTCGGTGGTGAAATTTCGTGAGAAGATTCCGCCGAAATGAGAAACGCCTTTGTTGTACGAGGGCAGTTCAATAAGTAATGCAACACATTTTTTTTTCTGAAACAGGGGTTGTTTTATTCAGCATTGAAATACACCAGGATATTCCCCAATCTTTTAGCTACACAACACTATTTTTCAACGTAATCTCCATTCAATGCTACGGCCTTACGCCACCTTGAAATGAGGGCCTGTATGCCTGCACGGTACCATTCCACTGGTCGATGTCGGAGCCAACGTCGTACTGCATCAATAACTACTTCATCATCAGCGTAGTGCCTCCCACGGATTGCGTCCTTCATTGGGCCAAACATATGGAAATCCGACGGTGCGAGATCGGGGCTGTAGGGTGCATGAGGAAGAACAGTCCATTGATGTTTTGTGAGCTCCTCTCCGGTGCGAAGACTTGTTTGAGGTCTTGCGTTGTCATGAAGAAGGAGAAGTTCGTTCAGATTTTTGTGCCTACGAACACGCTGAAGTCGTTTCTTCAATTTCTGAAGAGTAGCACAATACACTTCAGAGTTGATCGTTTGACCATGGGGAAGGACATCGAACAGAATAACCCCTTCAGCGTCCCAGAAGACTGTAACCATGACTTTACCGGCTGAGGGTATGGCTTTAAACTTTTTCTTGGTAGGGGAGTGGGTGTGGCGCCACTCCATTGATTGCCGTTTTGTTTCAGGTTCGAAGTGATGAACCCATGTTTCATCGCCTGTAACAATCTTTGACAAGAAATTGTCACCCTCAGCCACATGACGAGCAGGCAATTCCGCACAGATGGTTCTCCTTTGCTCTTTATGGTGTTCGGTTAGACAACGAGGGACCCAGCGGGAACAAACCTTTGAATACCCCGACTGGTGAACAGTTGTGACAGCACTACCAACAGGGATGTCAAGTTGAGCACTGAGTTGTTTGATGGTGATCCGTCGATCATCTCGAACGAGTGTGTTCGCACGCTCCGCCATTGCAGGAGTCACAGCTGTGCACGGCCGGCCCGCACGCGGGAGATCAGACAGTCTTGCTTGACCTTGCGGCGATGATGACACACGCTTTGCCCAACGACTCACCGTGCTTTTGTCCACTGCCAGATCACCGTAGACATTCTGCAAGCGCCTATGAATATCTGAGATGCCCTGGTTTTCCGCCAAAAGAAACTCGATCACTGCCCGTTGTTTGCAACGCACATCCGTTACAGGCGCCATTTTAACAGCTCCGTACAGCGCTGCCACCTGTCAGAAGTCAATGAAACTATACGAGACGAAGCGGGAATGTTTGAAAATATTCCACAAGAAATTTCCGGTTTTTTCAACCAAAATTGGCCGAGAAAAAAGAAGTTTTGCATTACTTATTGAACTGCCCTCGTAATAATGTCCACCATAAATGCTGTATCAAGTCAGTGACAGTCTCTCCCCTGTTTCTCGACAGTACAAAACGTGCTACTCTTCTCTGAACTTTCTCGATGTACACCTTTAGTCCTATCTGGTAAGGAACCAACACCGCACAGACAGACAGGCGTAGTGTAAACAGGCTCTTTAGTAGGTCTGTTACATTTTCTAAGTGTTCTGCGAATGAAACGCACTCTGTTTTGCTTTTCCCATAACGTTTTCTCCTAGTTCTTTCCATGTTAAGTTGTTCGTAATTGTAATTCCTACATATTTAGCTGAATGTATGGCCTTTAGATTTGACCAATTTATCGTGTAACAGAAGTTCAACGTATTCCTTTTAGTACTCACGTGGATGACCTCACATTTTTCATTATTTAGGGTCAATTTCCAATTTTCGCACCATGCAGATACATTTTTTAAATCTTTTTGCAATTTGTTTTGATCTTCCGATGACTATTAAACAAGAAACTACAGTCTCATCTGCATACAACCTAAGACAGCTGCTCACGCCAATAACACTTGTGTCCTGACTGAGAACTGTGGCTCTCTGACAGGAAATCACGAATCTAGTCACATAATTAAGAGGGCATTCCATAAGTACGCAATTTCACCAAAGGCCGCTTGTGTGGTACTATGTCAAAAGCCTTCTGGAAATCTAGAAATGCAGAATCGACTTGAAATCCCTTGTCTGTAACAGTCAAAACCCAGTGTGTACAAAGAGCTACTTGTGTTAAAAAAAAAAAAAATTTTCTAAATCCGTGTTGATTGTGTGTCAATAGACGGTTCTCTTCGATCTAATTACTAACGTTCGAGCACAACATACGTTCCAGAATCCTGCTGCGCATCCACATTAACGATATGAGCCTGTAATTTAGTGTATTAGTCCTACTGCCTTTCTTGAATATTGGTGTGGAACTTTCCAGTCTTGGGTTCGGATCTTTCGTCGAGCGAACGGTTGTGTATGCTTGTTAAGTATGGAGCTATTGCATCGACATATTGTGAAAGCAACCTAACTTGTATACGCTCTGTACCGTAAAACTTGCTTTTATAAAGCGATTTAAATTGCTTCAGTATTCTGACTATATCTACAGGTCTATTACAAATGATTGAAGCGATTTCATAAATTCACTGTAGCTCCATTCATTGACATATGGTCACGACACACTACAGATACGTAGAAAAACTCATAAAGTTTTGTTCGGCTGAAGACGCACTTCAGGTTTCTGCCGCCAGAGCGCTCGAGAGCGCAGTGAGACAAAATGGCGACAGGAGCTGAGAAAGCGTATGTCGTGCTTGAAATGGACTCGCATCAGTCAGACATAACAGTGCAACCACACTTCAGGACGAAGTTCAACAAAGATCCACCAACTGCTAACTCCATTCGGCGATGGTATGCGCAGTTTAAAGCTTCTGGATGCCTCTGTAAGGGGAAATCAACGGGTCGGCCTGCAGTGAGCGAAGAAACGGTTGAACGCGTGCGGGCAAGTTTCACGCGTAGCCCGCGGAAGTGGACGAATAAAGCAAGCAGGGAGCTAAACGTACCACAGGAAAATCTTAGGGAACACGCTAAATCAGAAGCCTTACCGTTTACAATTGCTACAAGCCCTGACACCCGATGACAAAGTCAAACGCTTTGAGTTTTCGGCGCGGTTGCAACAGCTCACGGAAGAGGATGCGTTCAGTGCGAAACTTGTTTTCAGTGATGAAGCAACATTTTTTCTTAATGGTGAAGTGAACAGACACAATGTGCGAATCTGGGCGGTAGAGAATCCTCACGCATTCGTGCAGCAAATTCGCAATTCACCAAAAGTTAACGTGTTTTGTGCAATCTCACGGTTTAAAGTTTATGGCCCGTTTTTTACAGGACACGTGTATCTGGACATGCTGGAAAATTGGCTCATGCCACAACTGGAGACCGACAGCGCCGACTTCATCTTTCAACAGAATGGTGCTCCACCGCACTTCCATCATGATGTTCGGCATTTCTTAAACAGGAGATTGGAAAACCGATGGATCGGTCGTGGTGGAGTTCACGATCAGCAATCCGTGTCATGGCCTCCACGCTCTCCCGACTTAACCCCATGCGATTTCTTTCTGTGGGGTTATGTGAAAGATTGAGTGTTTAAACCTCCTCTACCAAGAAACGTGCCAGAACTGCGAGCTCGCATCAACATTGCTTTCGAACTCATTGATGGGGACATGCTGCGCCGAGTGTGGGAGGAACTTGATTATCGGCTTGATGTCTGCCGAATCACTAAAGGGGCACATATCGAACATTTGTCAATGCCTAAAAAAAACTTTTTGAGTTTTTGTATGTGTGTGTAACAAAGCATTGTGAAAATATCTCAAATAATAAAGTTATTGCAGAACTGTGAAATCGCTTCAATCATTTGTAATAACTCTGTACTTCTAAGTTACTCATCTTGGCAGCTGTTCTTTATACGAATTCTTGAATATTTACTTCAGCGCTGAAGGAATTTCGGAAGGCTGTGTTTAGTAACACTCCTTTTGTGGCACTGACAGAGGAGGCATTGACTGTGTCTTGCCACTAGCATACTTTACATACGACCAGAATCTCTTTCGATTTTCTGCCAGGTTTCGAGACAAAGTTTCGTTGTGGAAACTGTTATCGTCTTTCTCCGTGACAACGCAAGACCTCACACACGCCTGTGCGCCTGAGAGGAGCTCACAAAACTTCGTCGGACTATTGTTGTTGCCGCGCGGTTTGCTGGCGCGGTTTGAGGTGCCATGTCACGGATTGTGCGGCCGCTCCCGCCTGAGGTTCGATTCCTCCCTCGGGCATGGCTGTGTGTGTTGTTGTTAGCATAAGCTAGTTTACATTGTGTGTAAGTCTAGGGGCCTTAGCTGTTTGGTCCCTTAGGAATTCTTACACATTTGCACATTTATGACTGATCTTCCTCATCCATCCTATGGCCCAGATCTCGCACTTTCCAACTTCCATCTGTTTGGCCCAATGAAGGATGTTCTCCGCGGGAAGCAGTACATGGGTGATGGCGAGGTTGTTCACGCAGCAAGACGTTGGCTCTTCGTCGACCAGTAAATGGGTACCATGACGGCATACAGGCCCTACCATTAAGAGGGATAAGGCTGACCCTTTGAACGGAGATAAGGTGAATAATAGGGTTTTATTGCCAAAAGAGTGGAAAATAATATGCTGTATTTAATATTTTTTTTGTGTGGGATCTAAAATTGAAAAAAAAAAAAATGGTTCAAATGGCTCTGAGCACTATGGGACTCAACTGCTGTGGTCATTAGTCCCCTAGAACTTAGAACTACTTAAACCTAACTAACCTAAGGACATGACACACACCCATGCCCGAGGCAGGATTCGAACCTGCGACCGTAGCAGCAGCGCGGCTCCGGACTGGAGCGCCTAGAACCGCTCGGCCACCGCGGCCGGCTAAAATTTAAAAACCTCTCTCACACCGGCCTGATTTAGCTTCACTGATCAGGATAGTAAAAACATGCGTATGTTAAGGGAATTTTCAATCACAAAGCAGGCTTATCACATTCACACAGTTCAATGCTGTTCTATCCTGATTAAATTGAGCTTAACTTAAATTCCATAAGGCAGTGAAGCAATTTCGAAGTCTCGGTGCGACGAAAACTGTCAGTCGATCTCCTGGAAACATTTGTAATAATTATTAACTTTCGGTGATCACATGGGGAAGACCGGAGATCTGCTGGTAAGACGGTGTCAGCCCATTTATTGCAAGTAATAAACTGGACATCTTGAGTATACAAAACGGCAGGATCGTCCAGTGTAAATCAGACGTTCCCCACTGATCCCGTGCAACACAGCGTAGTAAGCAGACACTGTCAATAACAATCAGTTAAATAATACGCGAACACACTTACTTTAGTTTAGTTCATGTATGAAATTCCTTCTCATACAGAATCTCATCAAGATGGCGACTAGCTCAACAATACATACATATACATCTTCGTTCTTTCACGTCTAATGGGCAAGCCTTGCCTCATTCTTTTGATAAGAGGAAACAGATAGCAGAGAAGCTATTCCATGGAGTTAATGGACGCTCCAAGGAATAAATGGGCTTGAAACTACTTTGCATTGATAATCGGTAAGATAAGAAGAGATATTTCGAGATATGTACTGAGTTGTATAATTTATAAAATGTTCTGAAAATATCGCGAGGAGACCGCTGCAAGAGACATTACATGTATTTGAATCCTGCGTAAAAACAACCTGCTTCGATAAAAAAAGTGTTAAATTACTTACTGAACGCTCTTCGTACATACAAGAAATTCTTGTCGAAGAATTCAGTGACGTAAGTTCACGTCAAAGGAAAACAAATGCCATACCTTTACGTTTGTCAAATTCAGAAAAAGTATAGACCGGAGGTATTTCACAATACTAACTGAATTTATATGAGGTCTCAATACAACCAAAATAGGGCGTCTGGAGTAGACAAAATTCCTTGAAAATCTTTGGGACAGCTTTTCATGACACGTGGTGTGCAAGATATACGACATAGATGAAGTACCACTGACTTTGACGAGTATAATTATTCCAGTTCCAATTGATTACAGACGAGTGGACGGCCTCGAGGAAGTTCAATTTATGTTCCGCAGAAATGCAGGAAGATGTACGGCAATACTAACCCGACGTCTTACCTTAGAAGATATGTTGAAGGAAAGCAAATATACGGTTATAGCTTTTGTGGAAGTGGAGCAAACTTTTGACAACGTTGACTGGAATACACTATCTAGCCGTTATTAAATATAAAGCCCGACGTGTTATCTGCTACTACTACAGAACGCAGACTACATCTACTTCTACATTTGTACTCCGCAAGCCACCCAACGGTGTGTGGCGGAGGGCACTTTACGTGCCACTGTCGTTACCTCCCTTTCGTGTACCAGTCGCGTATGGTTCGCGGGAAGAACGGCTGTCTGAAAGCCTCCGTGCGCGCTCTAGTCTCTCTAATTTTACATTCGTGATCTCCTCGGGAGGTATAAGCAGGGGGAAGCAATATATTCGATACCTCATCCAGAAACGCACCCTCTCGAAACCTGGCGAGCAAGCTACACCGCGATGCAGAGCGCCTCTCTTGCAGAGTCTGCCACTTGAGTTTGTTAAACATCTCCGTAACGCTATCACGGTTACCAAATAACGCTGTGACGAAACGCGCCGCTCTTCTTTGGATCTTCTCTATCTCCTCCGTCAACCCGATCTGGTACGGATCCCACACTGGTGAGCAATACTCAAGTATAGGTCGAACGAGTGTTTTGCAAGCCACCTCCTTTGTTGATGAACTACATTTTCTAAGGACTCTCCCAATGAATCTCAACCTGGTACCCGCCTTACCAACAATTAATTTTATATGATCATTCCACTTCAAATCGTTCCGCACGCATACTCCCAGATATTTTACAGAAGTAACTGCTACCAGTGTTTGTTCCGCTATCATATAATCATACAATAAAGGATCCTTCTTTCTATGTATTCGCAATACATTACATTTGTCTATGTTAAGGGTCAGTTGCCACTCCCTGCACCAAGTGCCTATCCTCTGCAGATCTTCCTGCATTTCGCTACAATTTTCTAATGCTGCAACTTCTCTGTATACTACAGCATCATCCGCGAAAAGCCGCATGGGACTTCCGACACTATCTACTAGGTCATTTATATATATATTGTGAAAACCAATTGTCCCATAACACTCCCCTGTAGCACGCCAGAGGCTACTTTAACGTCTGTAGACGTCTCTCCATTCATAACAACAAGCTGTGTTCTGTTTGCTAAAAACTCTTCAATCCAGCCACAGAGCTGGTCTGATATTCCGTAGGCTCTTACTTTGTTTATCAGGCGACAGTGCGGAACTGTACTGAACGCCTTCCGGGAGTCAAGGAAAATGGCATCTACCTGGGATCCTGTATCTAATATTTTCTGGGTCTCATGAACAAATAAAGCGAGTTGGGTCTCACACGATCGCTGCTTCCGGAATCCATGTTGATTCCTACATAGTAGATTCTGGGTTTCCAAAAACGACATGATACTCGAGCAAAAAACATGTTCTAAAATTCTACAACAGATCAACGTCAGAGATATAGGTCTATAGTTTTGCGCATCTGCTCGACTACCCGTCTTGAAGACTGGGACTACCTTTGCTCTTTTCCAATCATTTGGAACCCTCCGTTCCTCTATAGACTTGTGGTACACGGCTGTTAGAAGGGAGGCAAGTTCTTTCGCGTACTCTGTGTAGAATCGAATTGGTATCCCGTCAGGTCCAGTGGACTTTCCTCTGTTGAGTGATTCCAGTTGCTTTTCTATTCCTGTGACACTTATTTGGATGTCAGCCATTTTTTCGTTTGTGCGAGGATTTAGAGAAGGAACTGCAGTGCGGTCTTCCTCTGTGAAACAGCTTTGGAAAAAGGTGTTTAGTATTTCAGCTTTACGCGTGTCAACCTCTGTTTCAATGCCATCATCATCTCATCATCCCGGAGTGTCTGGATATGCTGTTTCGAGCCACTTACTGATTTAACGTAAGACCAGAACTTCCTAGTATTTTCTGTCAAGCCGGTACATAGAATTTTACTTTCGAATTCACTGAACGCTTCACGCATAGTCCTCCTTACGCTAACTTTGACATCGTTTAGCTTCCGTTTGTTGAGAGGTTTTGGCTGCCAAGTTTAAACTTGGAGTGAAGCTCTCTTTGCTTTCGCAGTAGTTTCCTAACTTTGTTGTTGAACCTCGGTGGGTTTTTCCCGTCCCTCACAGTTTTACTCGGCACGTCCCTGTCTAAAACGCATTTTACGATTGCCTTGAACTTTTTCCATAAACACTCAACATTGTCAGTGTCGGAACAGAAATTTTCGTTTTGATCTGTTAGGTAGTCTGAAATCTGCCTTCTATTACTCTTGCTAAACAGATAAACCTTCCTCCCTTTTTTTATATTCCTATTGACTTCCATATTCAGGGACGCTGCAACGGCCTTATGATCACTGATTCCCTGTTCTGTACCTACAGATTCGAAAAGTTCGGGTCTGTTTGTTATCAGTAGGTCCAATATGTTATCTCCACGAGTCGGTTCTCTGTTTAATTGCTCCAGGTAATTTTCGGATAGTGCACTCAGTATAATGTCACTCGATGCTCTGTCCCTACCACCCGTCCTAAACATCTGAGTGTCCCAGTCTATATCTGGTAAATTGAAATCTCCATCTAAGACTGTAACATGCTGAGAAAATTTATGTGAAATGTATTGCAGATTTTCTCTCAGTTGTTCTGCCACTGATGCTGCTGAGTCGGGAGGTCGGTAAAAGTAGCCAATTATTAACCTAGCTCGGTTGTTTAGTGTAACCTCCACCCATAATAATTCACAGGAACTATCCACTTCTACTTCACTACAGGATAAACTACTACTAACAGCGATGAACACTCCACCACCGGTTGCATGCAATCTATCCTTTCTAAACACCGTCTGTACCTTTGTAAAAACTTCGGCAGAATTTATCTCTGGCTTCAACCAGCTTTCTGTACCTATAACGATTTCAGCTTCGGTGCTTTCTATCAGCGCCTGAAGTTCCGGTACTTTACCAACGCAGCTTCGACAGTTGACAATTACAATACCGATTGCTGCTTGGTCCCCGCATGTCCTGACTTTGCCCTGCACCCGTTGAGGCTGTTGCCCTTTCTGTACTTGCCCAAGGCCATCTAACCTAAAAAAGCGCCCAGCCCACCCCACACAACCCCTGCTACCCGTGTAGCCGCTTGTTGCGTGTAGTGGACTCCTGACCTATCCAGCGGAACCCGAAACCCCACCACCCTACGGCGCAAGTCGCGGAATCTGCAGCCCACACGGTCACAGAACCGTCTCAGCCTCTGATTCAGACCCTCCACTCGGCTCTGTACCAAAGGTCCGCAGTCAGTCCTGTCGACAATGCTGCAGATGGTGAGCTCTGCTTTCATCCCGCTAGCGAGACTGGCAGTCTTCACCAAATCAGATAGCCGCCGGAAGCCAGAGAGGATTTCCTCGGATCCATAGCGACACACATCATTGGTGCCGACATGAGCGACCACCTGCAGATGGGTGCACCCTGTACCCTTCATGGCATCCGGAAGGACCCTTTCCACATCTGGAATGACTCCCCCCGGTATACACACGGAGTGCACACTGGTTTTCTTCCCCTCTCTTGCTGCCATATCCCTAAGGGGCCCCATTACGCGCCTGAGTTATAATGAGTCGGAAGACGTGACAGGGAAACGGCAGTTAGGAACGAATTGAGATAGTGTTGTACCCCATGCTCGATGTTATTCAGTCTGTAAGGGAAACCAAGAAAAAAATATGGAAAGAGATTATAAGATCAGTGTCAACAAAACTAAAACAGTCGATGATGAGGAAATTAGATTGGGAAATGAAACACTGAAAGTCGCAGAAGACGTCTGCTGACAGCTGATGAAAGTGTTGTTTTATTGATACACAAGCCGCATCGTCTGGGGCAACAATGTTCGCCAATGTTAAGTGACAACCTCCACTGAATAATATATCTTGACAAGGAGCAATTGGTCCACCTATGACATCCTAATATTGCTGCACCTGTTGATACACCTTTAGGTCCCGAAACCCGTTATGTATCAATAAAACAAGCGTTGTACCAACTTTCCGCGAAATTGTTCTTAACATCATGGCTTTCAACAGCTGCGGATGCCCAGAAAGTAAAGTTCGTAACTGATAGTCCCTGATGTAGAGAGGATATAAAACGCAGAGCAACAACAGGAAGGAAACCAATTTTGAAAAAGAGGAACTGCTTAGCATCGAAAATAAATTTATCAGTTAGGGAATATTTTTTGGCTATAGCCTTGCACAGAAGTGAAACTTGGGCGATGAGCAGTTCATACAAGAAAATATTATAAGGTTTTGGGATGTGGTGATACAGAAGAATGCTGAGAATTAGATGGGCAGATCGAAAAATTGTCCAGGTGCGAACGGGACGCACGCAGTGAGCGTGCCCATACAAATTTGTGTATGTAGATAGTTCATCCGCCCAGGGAATCGTAAATCTCGGCCATTTTTGTCTCTTATCTGCACTGATACTGGCAAGATATCGGTCTCAGGGATTCCAAGATTTTCAAGAATATTTTAATTTAAGTAACATAAGTGTGAAAAAGTAGTTCTACAGTCAGGCTGACTGCGTCGTAATCCTAAAAGACAAACATCAGGCGAAGAATAACTTTATTGCTCATATGACTCGTTTCGGAATTTATCCCCAAATGAGCGATTGCTGCACGTCGAAATGGCGTTTCAAGTTGTACGGGAAACGGAACATTCGCAGAGCAGTCTGCAAATGTTTGATGTCGGATAACAAATGACACATGAAATATTTTTTCGTATTATACAGTTACAAGCTAACAATTTTCGGACTTGTTCCTTTACTTGCAGTGTGTGAAACTTTACTTCTTGCCAAATTACGCCATTGTAGATCAATGGGAAGTACCATATAGATTTTGATGAGCGAGTATCAAAATGTGTGACCTAAACAGCCGTAGCTTTGCATTCCATTGACTTACAGCCTTACATTAATTTCAGCGCCGTGGGCCTATAGACTTTAGTGTGTGACATAAATTTCAACTTTCCCGAAAGAAAGTGGCCTTAACAGACCAAAAGACACGAGTCAGAAAAAAAAAAGAATTATTATGATGTAATTACAGATTCACAGTTTTCGGATTTTTACCTTCGGTTGCACTGTGATACATACCATTTGCAAAATTTCATGGTTCTAGACCAAGGTGAAATACCCTTTAGGTTTTGATGAGTGAGTTTCCGAGTGTTAATATATATATATATATATATATCACATAAATGGCCGTATCATTTGATTGCAGTGACTTAGTTCAATGTTTTACTTTGTCAAGGAGCCATAGACCTCAGTAGCTGATATAAATTTGAACTTCATTCCTTAGGAAAAGGATTTTTAACAGTCGGACAAACAGACAGGTAAACGGACAAACAACAAATCAACGCTGTAAGTGTTCCGTTTTTACCGATGTGGGATCGGAACTCTAATAAAGGAATGAGGAGGAACTGAATCGAACTGGAGGGAAAAGAAATTTATGGTAGAACTTGGCTAAAAGATATAATTTCGTTAATGGGACGTATCGTGAGGCATCAAGGAATCGTCAGTTTAGTGTTGAAGGGAATTGTGTGTGTGTGTGTGTGTGTGTGTGTGGACCGGGGGGGGGGGGGGGGGAGGGAGGGGGCTAAAATTACAGAAGGATACTAGGTGATGAATACTGACAGTAAACAGATTCAGAAGGACGTAGGTTGTAGTAATTATTCGGAGACGGAAAAACTTTCACAGGATAGAATCAGTCTTCGGATTGAAAAAAACAACAACAACAACAATAACAACTACGACGTTGTGTTACAGTGTTTCACTGATACTTTATCGCTGTTTCTTTTTTCTTCACGTAACTGCTTGGTCAAGTCCCTCCCTTTTTTTTCAGCAGTCCCTGCTTGTCTTTCAGTTGCAGGCGTATTCCCGCCCCCACGCGTCACACGTAACGAGACGGCCGCCTGCCACCCCACCCCCGCCTGCCTCCCCCGTCCCCAGACGCAGCCAATTGGCCGCGTCACGTCACGGCGCGTTGCCATGGCGACAGACTTCTGACGTCACGCCCCGGCCCGCGCTGCGCGTGTTGCCTACCCGCCAGGGGCCATCCTGGCGTACGTCCCACTGAAAGCGACTGCGAGTGACGAAAAAAGCAGGTCGGGGGAAAAATCAAAAGCTGTACTTCCTCGATACACGAACAGCGTTCTCCTCTTTTCGTGTCAATCTGCCACCTTTGCAGCCTTCTAATGCTTCCTGCGACAGAGCACAATCATTTTGTACATAATCCGCAGTTCCTGCCTGGTTGATTTGATTATTACCATTTTCGTAGCGTGTGAGATTGGTCTCTTGCAACTAAACAGCAGGCCGTTTCTTTCTTTCTCTGCCTCTTGATGGCTGGGTGTTGTGTGATGTCCTTAGGTTAGTTAGGTTTAAGTAGTTCTAAGTTCTAGGGGACTGATGACCATAGATGTTAAGTCCCATAGTGCTCAGAGCCATTTGAACCATTTGAACGGTTTCTGTCGTCATACGTACCACTGAATGCCTATTTATTTTGTGTGTATATGTACGTACTGGATGTGGCCAATATCACACGAAAATTGTCTTGTAGCGCTGGAGTGACAATGTTGTTTGCTCGTTACGCCAAGACGAAAACTTTAAAATTACACGAATCTGCCTTTTTTCAGACATTAATTTGGTACTAATAGCAATGGTGCTGAACTGTTGGTGGTACAGTTGCAATTCAGAATATCTTAAAGAAAGAAATATTACTTTTCATAAGTAAGTGCCACAAAGTTGTAATTATAGTCATAGTACTTGTTAGAGGTTCGCTGTGTGTTGAAAAATATCGAGACACGTTATAATAAAGCCTTAAAGTCTTAGGGCTACTTTTTGTGAAGATATTGCCATATAAATTTATGAGACGATACAAGACAAATTTTGTAGTGTGGTTTCAGTTTGCTGTTAGTCAACCTATTTTATGTATATTCATCTCAGGCGCTGTATATATGATATATCGCAGACTGGTCATGAACTGTGCGCTATTCACTTTTCCGAACCATTGTGCTTATTTTTCAGCCAACGTAAGTTTCGTGTGACGTGCTTAATTATTACGTGGATTTAATATATTAGTTTCTCTAAGCATGAAAGAAGACTAAAAAGGTTGTACCAGAAGGTAAAAATGGAAGAGTTTAGTTCCTAAAAATAATTCAATTTGTGAGTCAATGCCTCTGTATAATACAAATTTTGAAACCATTGTGCTTACTGTACATTTCGCACGATTGCAAACTTTTGTATTAGAACCTAACCAGTTGCACTCTCCCCCTCCCCCCCCCCCCCCCAGTTCATTGAAGAATCAAACTCGTAAATGTAAAACAGATTAAGACCTTTGATTACTGTACAAATGAGATAATGTATTATATATTTGATGTTAGGCTCCTAAAACATTTATAGTTGAAGACGCAAAATCCTAACTGTGTTGGTTTTATTAGTTTCGGATTATTGACCCACAGACTAAATAGAAAAGTGAAAACCAAAAGCCGGCCGCAGTGGTCTAGCGGTTCAGGCGCTCAGTCCGGAACCGCGCGACTGCTACGGTCGCAGGTTCGAATCCTGCCTCGGGCATGGATGTGTGTGATGTCCTTAGGTTAGTTAGGTTTAAGTAGTTCTAAGTTCTAGGGGACTGATGACCACAGAAGTTAAGTCCCATAGTGCTCAGAGCCATTTGAGCCATTTTTTGAAAACCAAAACTGGTAATCAAAAAATGTGATAACACTTGTATGTTTTTCTATAAGACCTTTCCGGCAAATAGTGCATACTTCGAAAACGTTTCTTTTAGCCTTGATTGTAGAAAAACGTAAGTAATAAAAGCAAAATCTTGAAATTGCAATTTAGCAATATAATTTCCTTCAAGTATCACAGTATCAATTTTGTAACTTGCATGATGTTACAAGTTACAGATGCATGTAACTGTACTCTCAGTATAAGTAAGTAATGTAACAAAGACAGCCAGTGAGAAAAAATTTATAAGATGTTTGGAATTACGTTTTCAGTTTGCTGGAAGTCACGCCAAGTGCTCTCATTCTGAAACTCTGGAAGGGCGTAATCTGGGTATTTTACACTCTGTTTTAAGCAGAAGCTGGTTTATCACGAATCGGAATGTTTACGACATCATACAGCCTGAAATACACTCCTGGAAATGGAAAAATGAACACATTGACACCGGTGTGTCAGACCCACCATACTTGCTCCGGACACTGCGAGAGGGCTGTACAAGCAATGATCACACGCACGGCACAGCGGACACACCAGGAACCGCGGTGTTGGCCGTCGAATGGCGCTAGCTGCGCAGCATTTGTGCACCGCCGCCGTCAGTGTCAGCCAGTTTGCCGTGGCATACGGAGCTCCATCGCAGTCTTTAACACTGGTAATGCCGCGACAGCGTGGACGTGAACCGTATGTGCAGTTGACGGACTATGAGCGAGGGCGTATAGTGGGCATGCGGGAGGCCGGGTGGACGTACCGCCGAATTGCTCAACACGTGGGGCGTGAGGTCTCCACAGTACATCGATGTTGTCGCCAGTGGTCGGCGGAAGGTGCACGTGCCCGTCGACCTGGGACCGGACCGCAGCGACGCACGGATGCACGCCAAGACCGTAGGATCCTACGCAGTGCCGTAGGGGACCGCACCGCCACTTCCCAGCAAATTAGGGACACTGTTGCTCCTGGGGTATCGGCGAGGACCATTCGCAACCGTCTCCATGAAGCTGGGCTACGGTCCCGCACACCGTTAGGCCGTCTTCCGCTCACGCCCCAACATCGTGCAGCCCGCCTCCAGTGGTGTCGCGACAGGCGTGAATGGAGGGACGAATGGAGACGTGTCGTCTTCAGCGATGAGAGTCGCTTCTGCCTTGGTGCCAATGATGGTCGTATGCGTGTTTGGCGCCGTGCAGGTGAGCGCCACAATCAGGACTGCATACGACCGAGGCACACAGGGCCAACACCCGGCATCATGGTGTGGGGAGCGATCTCCTACACTGGCCGTACACCACTGGTGATCGTCGAGGGGACACTGAATAGTGCACGGTACATCCAAACCGTCATCGAACCCATCGTTCTACCATTCCTAGACCGGCAAGGGAACTTGCTGTTCCAACAGGACAATGCACGTCCGCATGTATCCCGTGCCACCCAACGTGCTCTAGAAGGTGTAAGTCAACTACCCTGGCCAGCAAGATCTCCGGATCTGTCCCCCATTGAGCATGTTTGGGACTGGATGAAGCGTCGTCTCACGCGGTCTGCACGTCCAGCACGAACGCTGGTCCAACTGAGGCGCCAGGTGGAAATGGCATGGCAAGCCGTTCCACAGGACTACATCCAGCATCTCTACGATCGTCTCCATGGGAGAATAGCAGCGTGCATTGCTGCGAAAGGTGGATATACACTGTACTAGTGCCGACATTGTGCATGCTCTGTTGCCTGTGTCTATGTGCCTGTGGTTCTGTCAGTGTGATCATGTGATGTATCTGACCCAAGGAATGTGTCAATAAAGTTTCCCCTTCCTGGGACAATGAATTCACGGTGTTCTTATTTCAATTTCCAGGAGTGTATGTCTCGTACAATGATATAATTATGAAGGCACATTAAGCGGCATATGTGGATACTGTACGGAAAATGTGTTGCGAATAGGGTCAGTAGTAAAGACGTAACAAATTAAATAGTGTTGGCTGACGCTGAACTTTTACTACATGGGCATCGAAAATGCAGTAAGCTGTAAATTTATTTCCTTTTATTATTTTGTGCAACGTGCCAGCGACAAAAATTTTCGTGAAGGTTTGTAACTATTTCCGAAGTTAGTAGCAAGTAGCTAAAATGGCTTCATTCTCAGATCGTGGATCAATATGGTATGGGCATTTGCGGGCCTTGAAACAGGTTGCCTCAGGACACATACACGGTTTTTAACTGAGGTATGTACTTGCTGTATTAAACCTTTAACAGAAACTGATATCTGTTAATGAGAAGATCAATGCAGCATTTAAAATTCTTTAATTCGGTCAATAATTATGTGAAACAGTGAAAATTGTATCTTTGTTGCCAAGGGAAGGGATCAGATAGGCAACCTGCAAATACGCATGTACATCGCATTAGGGTTTTAGCAATATGGTTCAAATGGCTCTGAGCACTATGGGACTCAACATCTTAGGTCATAAGTCCCCTAGAACTTAGAACTACTTAAACCTAACTAACCTAAGGACATCACACACACCCATGCCCGAGGCAGGATTCGAACCTGCGACCGTAGCAGTCCCGCGGTTCCGGACTGCAGCGCCAGAACCGCAAGGCCACCGCGGCCGGCTTTTAGCAATACAGATGATGTGGAGAATGATTACGTGCGATTAATAGTTTAGTTTCGCTAAGAACGAAGGAATAATCAACATACGGAAACATATAGAAAGTATAAACGGAAGAATATGTGCGGACAGTAACTCCAAGGAATTTAAGGAGCTGGGACGTGGATAGTCTCAAAGAACCAGAGGTTGTACAGAGTTTCAGGGAGAGCATTAGGGAACGATTGACAAGAATGGGTGAAAGAAATACAGTAGAAGAAGAATGGGTAGCTTTGAGAGATGAAATAGTGAAGGCAACAGAGGATCAAGTAGGTAAACAAACGAGGGCTACTAGAAATTTTTGCGTAACAGAACAGATATTGAATATAATTGATGAAGGGAGAAGATATAAAAATACAGTAAATGAAGCAGGCGAGAAGGAATTCAAATGTCTCAAAAATGAGATCAACGGGAAGTGCAAAGTAAGCAGGGGTAGCTGTGGGACAAATGTAAGGACGTAGAAGCATATATCACTAGGGGTAAGATAGATACTACCTACAGGAAAATTAAAGAGATCTTTGGAGAAAAGAGAACCACCTGTATGAATATCAAGAGCTCATGGAAAATCAGTCCTAAGCAAAGAAGGGAAGGCAGAAAGATGTAAGGTGTATGTAGAAGGTCTATACAAGGGCGATATCCTTGAGGACAATATTATGGAAATGGAAGAGGACGTAGACGAAGATGAAAAGGGAGATATGATACTGCATGAAGAGTTTGACAGAGCACTGAAAGACCTAAGCCGAAAGAAGGCCACGGGAGTAGACAACATTCCATTAGAACTACTGACAGCCTTGGGAGAGCCAGCCATGACAAAACTCTACCATCTGCTGAACAAGATGTATCAGACTGACGAAGTACCCTCAGACTTCAAGAAGAGTATAATAATTCCAATCCCAAAGAAAGCAGGTGTTGACAAATGTGAAAATTACCGAAATATTAGTTTAATAAGTCACGGATGCGAAATAACAAGAATTTTTTTCAGATGAATGGAAAAACTGGTAGAAGGAGACCTCGGAGAGGATCAGTTTGGATTCCGTAGAAAAGCTGGAACACGCGAGGCAATACTGATCCTACGACGTATCTTAAAACCTACCGGTAATGTATTCCACCGTCAGATGTATCAGAACGGTTTTCGCTTATAACTTTCGGCTCATTCGTTTCCTGTATAAGGATTCTTACCTCGACTTGACACATGTGTCCTTCTACATCTTCGCAGAAAGCTTCTAACATCGTCGCGGAATCACCCTGTATATACGTACACTTACAGACACCGGCGCCTATAACTCTGATGCTGTATAGCGTCGCTGAATGACGTTTCTGGACGTGGGTTCGTATGTAGAACGTGATCTACCAAGACCCTTCTACAACTTCTAGAAGTGTGTAACATGAATTGTGAAACACTCTATATCTATACGTATAGTATTTTCAGGAGTCACGATATCATTTCAATTCTCAGATTTACATACACTGAAGCGCCGAAGAAACTGGTATAGGCATGCGTATTCAAATACAGAGATATGTGAACAGGCAGAATACGGCGCTGAGGTCGGAAACACCTGTATAGCCGGCCGGAGTGGCCGGGCGGTTCTAGGCGCTACAGTCTGGAATCGCGAGACCGCTACGGTCGCAGGTTCGAATCCTGCCTCGGGCATCGATGTGTGTGATGTCCTTAGGTTAGTTAGGTTTAAGTAGTTCTAAGTTCTAGGGGACTGATGGCCTCAGAGCCATTTGAACCAAACACCTGTATAAGACAAGTGTCTGGCGCAGTTGTTAGATCGCTTACTGCTGCTACAATGGCAGGTAATCAAGATTTAAATGAGTTTGAACGTGGTGTTACAGTCGGCGCACGACCGATGGGACACAGCATCTCCGAGGTAGCGGTGAAGTGGGATTTTCCCGTACGACCATTTCACGAGTGTACCGTGAATATCAAGAATCCGGGAATACATCAAATCCCCGATATCGCTGCGCTCGGAAGAAGATCGTGCAAGAATGGGACCGACGATGACTGAAGAGAATCGTTCAACATGACAGAGGTTCAACCCTTTCGCAAATTGCTACAGATTTCAGTGCTGGGCTATCAACAAGTAACTGCGTATGGACTATTCAACGAAACATCGATATGGACTTCCGGAGCCGAAAACCCACCCCGTACCCTTGATGACTGCACGACTCGTCTGGGCTGACTGGAAAATGTTTCCTCGTCGGACGAGTTCAAATGGTTCAAATGGTTCTAAGCACTATTGGACTGAACATTTGAGGTCGTCAGTCCCCTAGACTTAGAACTACCTAAACCTAACTAACCTAAGGACATCACACACATCCATGCCCGAGGCAGGATTCGAACCTGCGACCGTAGCAGCAGCGCGGTTCCGGACGTAAGCGCCTAGAACCGCTGGGCCACTACGGCCGGCTGGTCGAACGAGTCTCGTTTCAAATTGTATCGAATGGATGGACGTGTGGGGTGTGGAGACAGCCTCACGAATCCAAGGATCCTTCTTCTCAGCAGGGGACTGTTCAATCTGATGGAGGCTCTGTAATGCTGTGGCGCGGTGTGCATTTGGAGTAATACGGGACATCTGAGACGTCTAGATACGACTCTGACAGGTGACACGTATGTAAGCATCCTGTCTGATAACCTGCATCCATTCATGTCGATTGTGCATTCGGACGGACTTGGACAATTCCAGCAGGACAATGCGACACCCCACACGTCCAGAATTGCTACAGAGTGGCTCCATGAACACTCAAGTTTATACACTTCCGCTGGCCACCAAACTCCCCAGACATGAATATTACTGAGCATATGATTGCTTGCAACTTGCTGTTCAGAAGAGGTCTGCAACCCCTCGTGCTCTTACCGATATATGGACAGATCTACGGGATTCGTGGTGTCAATTCCTTATAGTACTGCTTCAGACATTAGTGTAGTCCATGCTCCGTTCATGCCACTTCTCGTGGTGGCTGCGGCCTCTGGCTCATCAGTCTAATTAAAGTGTAGCCACTCGCCGAGGTCCAGTGTGGGATGTAATTATCTTCTGGCAGTGAAACTTGGCGTGTATGCCAATGCATTACTGCGGAACCCATTTACACTGGGAAAACTGTTAGTTCCAGCTATGGCCACCAGGTAAAAATCTGGCGCTATAGACTGTTTGTACGAGGTGCATTCAATTTCTAAGGCCTCCAATTTTTTTTCTCCAGACTGGAAAGGGATAGAAACATGCACATTGTATTAAAATGAGGCCGTGTTCATTGTCAATACGTCCCAGAGATGGCAGCACCGTACGGCAG
Source organism: Schistocerca americana (assembly GCF_021461395.2). Lineage (NCBI taxonomy): Eukaryota > Metazoa > Arthropoda > Insecta > Orthoptera > Acrididae > Schistocerca > Schistocerca americana. The sequence goes on from NC_060129.1 coordinate 141,315,616, forward strand.
ATGGAATTTTACCGCCAGCGGCGAGAATGAGAACTGTTTTAAATACTTAAAATGGCGACGTTTTCCTTACTTGAACAGCGTGCAATCATTTGTTTTCTGAATTTGCGTGGTGTGAAACCAACTGAAATTCATCGACAGTTGAAGGAGACGTGGTGATGGAGTTACGGATGTGTCGAAAGTGCGTTCGTGGGTGCGACAGTTCAAAGGCAGAACATCGTGTGACAACAAACCGAAACAACCTCAGGTTCGCACAAGCCGGTCTGACGACATGATCGGAAAAGTGGAGAGAATTGTTTTGGGGGATCGCCGAATGACTGTTGAACAGATCGCCTCCAGAGTTGGCATTTCTGTGGTTCTGTGCACACAATCCTGCATGACGACCTGAAAATGCGAAAAGTGTCATCCAGGTGGGTGCCACGAATGCTGACGGACGACCACATGGCTGCCCGTGTGGCACGTTGCCGAGCAATGTTGACGCGCAACGACAGCACGAATGGGACTTTCTTTTCGTCGGTTGTGACAATGGATGAGACGTGGATGCCATTTTTCAATCCAGAAACAAAGCGCCAGTCAGCTCAATGGAAGCACACAGATTCACCGCCACCATAAAAATTTCGGGTAACCGCCAGTGCTGAAAAAATGACGGTGTCCATGTTCTGGGACAGCGAGGGCGTAATCCTTACCCATTGTGTTCCAAAGGACACTACGGTAACAGGTGCATCCTACGAAAATGTTTTGAAGAACAAATTCCTTCCGGCACTGCAACAAAAACGCCCGGGAAGGGCTGCGCGTGTGCTGTTTCACCGAGACAACGCACCCGCACATCGAGCTAACGTTACGCAACAGTTTCTTCGTGATAACAACTTTGAAGTGATTCCTCATGCTCCCTACTCACCTGACCTGGCTCCTAGTGACTTTTGGCTTTTTCCAACAATGAAAGACACTCTCTGTGGCCGCACATTCACCAGCCGTGCTGCTATTGCCTCAGCGATTTTCCAGTGGTCAAAACAGACTCCTAAAGAAGCCTTCGCCGCTGCCATGGAATCATGGCGTCAGCGTTGTGAAAAATGTGTACGTCTTCACGGTGATTACGTCGAGAAGTAACGCCAGTTTAGTCCATTTTGCAGGCCGCGGTGGCCGTGCGGTTCTAGGCGCTCCAGTCCGGAGCCGCGCTGCTGCTGCGGTCGCAGGTTCGAATCCTGCCTCGGGCATGGGTGTTTGTGATGTCCTTAGGTTAGTTAGGTTTAAGTAGTTCTAAATTCTAGGGGACTGATGACCACAGCAGTTGAGTCCCATAGTGCTCAGAGCCGTTTGAACCATTTTTTTTAATCGATTTCGGGTGAGTAGTTAATTAGAAAAAAAATTCGGAGGCCTTAGAACTTGAATGCACCTCGTATTTAAACCTAACCAACCTAAGGACATCACACACATCCATGCCCGAGGCAGGATTCGAACCTGCGACCGTAGCGGTCACGCGGCTCCAGACTGTAGCGCCTAGAACTGCACGGCCACTCCGGCCGACATGTTTCCAGTCGTCGACAGTCTAATGTCTGTGTTGACGGGCCCAGGCGAGGCGTAAAGTTTTGTGTCGTGCAGTCATGAAGGGTACACGAGTGGGCACTTGGCGACCAGCAAATCGGTTTCGCAGATTGTATACCAGTCAGATTCCTGTCGAAGTATGCTAAGACAATAGCTCCATATTTAGCAATCATTCAAGGTGATTCACGAAGATATGCAAATATTTTAATATGTCGTTCTACAAGTAAAACTAAAGAAAAAAGTTGTTTAGTTATTGAGTTACGGCTAATAAAATATTTTGCCTGCAATTTAGCAATTTCGCTAATATTAAGCCATCGCAAAACTATACGAGGTTAAAGTAAAGCACGATTTCCTTTTATTTTGTTGTTGTTAGTATGGTGAATCTAATAAAACATGTCCCAGACGTGTGTCTGCAGTAGTTCTCTCTCTCTCTCTCTCTCTCTCTCTCTCTCTCTCTCTCTATATATATATTTGTGTGCGTGTGTGCGTGTGTGCGTGTGTGTGTGTGTGTGTGTGTGTGTGAGACAGAGACGTAATGTATTGCTGTAGTATACAGAGAAGTTGCAGCATTAGAAGATTGCAGCGGAATGCAGGAAGATCTGCAGCGGATAGGCACTTGGTGCAGCGAGTGGCAACTGACCCTTAACATAGACAAATGTAATGTATTGCGAATACATAGAAAGAAGGATCCTTTGTTGTATGATTATAAGATACCGGAACAAACACTGGTAGCAGTTACTTCTGTAAAATATCTGGGAGTATGCGTGCAGAACGATTTGAAGTGGAATGATCATATAAAATTAATTGTTGGTAAGGCGGGTGCCAGGTTCAGATTCATTGGGAGAGTTCTTAGAAAATGTAGTCCATCAACAAAGGAGGTGGCTTACAAAACACTCGTTCGACCTATACTTGAGTATTGCTCATCAGTGTGGGATTCGTACCAGATCGGGTTGACGGAGGCGATAGAGAAGATCCAAAGAAGAGCGGCGCGTTTCGTCACAGGGTTATTTGGTAAGCGTGATAGCGTTACGAAGATGTTTAGCAAACTCGAGTGGCAGACTCTGCAAGAGAGGCGCTCTGCATCGCGGTGTAGCTTGCTGTCCAGGTTTCGAGAGGGTGCGTTTCTGGATGAGGTATCGAATATATTGCTTCCCGCTACTTATACCTCCCGAGGAGATCACGAATGTAAAATTAGAGAGATTAGAGCGCGCACGGAGGCTTTCCGGCAGTCGTTCTTCCCGCGAGCCATACGCGACTGGAACAGGAAAGGGAGGTAATGACAGTGGCATGTAAAGTGCCCTCCGCCACACACCGTTGGGTGGCTTGCTGAGTATAAATGTAGATGTAGATGTAGATGAGCAGCGTTGAGGTCAGGACAGCCACGACTCGCCCGACCATTGCCGGCACACTTGACTTCACTGGGGACGAGCTTCGTTGGTGGTTCGGTCTGTTGTCTCATCGTACGACGTGTATTTGGTCGCCGACCGCTTCCGAGTTCTCTGTGTGTGTCGACTTGTGATCCCTCCAAGTTGTCCCACAGTGACTGGTTTTAGTACTGTGCGAGTTGTTTGTGGAAGTGTTTTCGCGGAACCGTGTGTAGTGTTGTGGACTGGCAAGACAACCAACCCACTATGACAGGAAGCCGAAAGGCACGCGTTTAAGCTCACGCAGGCTGGCGTGAGGTCTGGAACAGGACACGGATTTTAGACTTCAGAAAAAAGGAGGTAACTGGTAGAATACTTAACTTTAATCCATGATAGGTGAGCATCGCTCTTGACGGTACATGTTTTACAGCATCAATAGTAACTGGTAATGGCGCCTTGCTAGGTCGTAGCAGATGACGTAGCTGAAAGCTATTCTAACTATCGTCTCGGCAAATGAGAGCGTATTTCGTCAGTGAACCATCGCTAGCAAAGTCGGCTGTATAACTGGGACGAGTGCTAGGAAGTCTCTCTAGACCTGCCGTGTGGCGGCGCTCGGTCTGCAATCACTGATAGTGGCGACACGCGGGTCCGACGTATACTAACGGACCGCGGTCGATTTAAAGGCTACCACCTAGCAAGTGTGGTGTCTTGCAGTGACACCACATGTAGATTGTGTGGTTTTCACTGAGCAGCTATTTTAATGATGTCTGCGTGCTGAATAGAGTTGGTTGGTTGGGACTGAGCAGCGAGGAAGTCTCCACAGTGCAAGGTCAGGCCGGAACCGCTGGCGGCGTGCGCGCTCGGTCGGATTTGAGGCGCTAGGTGTGAGAGCTACAAAGTTCGTTCCTCACCGTACCTGGACACTGATGTTGAGTGATCGGTTATAAAACCTCAGCTGTGACATCTCTTTGTTCATTGCCAGTGGTTGCTTCCGTGTGGAGTGTTGGAGACAGCGAAATTTTGCAGCCGCCTTACTGTACGGTCTTTAACTATTAAATTGGTTGTTACTTATCAGTGAAGTGCGCCAGCGGTATTTTCTGCCTTGTGGCGGTTAACCTGCCTTGTTCGTTAGCGTAGTTTTCTAGCAGTGTGTTTTCCATCACCGTGTTGATGCAGTCTGCCATGGCGTGTAGCGCGACAGCCTTTTAGTTGTTTATTCATATTTTTTTTTTACCTGTGGTTATTGTGCCTTGGTTGTTTTTAGACGCCAGTTTTGAAGACGTAGTGATGCTGGTATCTTCGTCCTCAGCTGATATTTTCCATTTTCGTATCATTGGCCGGGTGGAAGGGCAATGAGTAGGTTTCTAGAATGAAATTTTCACTCTACAGCGAAGTGTGCGCTGATATGAAACTTCCTGGCAGATTAAAACTGTGTGCCCGACCGAGACTCGAACTCGGGATCTTTGCCTTTCGCGGGCAAGTGCTCTACCATCTGAGCTACCGGAGCACGACTCCCGCCCGGTTAATCTGCCAGGAAGTTTCATATCAGCGCACACTCCGCTTCAGAGTGAAAATCTCATGCTGGAAACATCCCCCAGACTGTGGCTAAGCCATGTCTCCGCAATATCCTTTCTTCCAGGAGTGCTAGTTCTGCAAGGTTCGCAGGAGAGCTTCTATAAAGTTTGGAAGGTAGGAGACGAGGTACTGGCAGATGTAAAGCTGTGAGGACGGGGCGTGAGTCGTGCTTGGGTAGCTCAGATGGTAGAGCGCTTGCCCGCGACAGGCGAAGGTCCCGAGTTCGAGTCTAGGTCCGGCACACGCTTTTAATCTGCCAGGAAGTTTCAATGAGTAGGTTGTTGGTCAGTCCTTAAGCTGTCCCTGGGTCGGGTTGGCATCCGATTGTTTAACCTTACTCTTGGCTGCCTGTCTCACCTAACCTTACATTAGAGCTACCTCCTCAGGCTGACCCTTGGAACACTTCTGAACACCACTGTTCTGTTGGTTTTAGATTGTGAGTTTCATTTTAGCCTTATGCACTGTGCGAGGCCTTCAGCTGTCTATTAATCCAGTTTGTTTAAACTTTAAAATAAAGCATTCAGCTAACTTAAATTAAAATTTGTAGATTGATTTGTTTAATAACTAAAATTTTGAAAGTTTGTTCTATTTGCAATTCTTGTTATCCAGGCCCTAAGTCCTGAGTTGTCCAATGTCTTGTGTGTGGCCTTCAGCCGAGCTTTTACGTTAAATATTTTTAAATAAGGCCTTCAGCCACGTGTATTTTTTAAAGTAATTTTTATAACTTGTGTTCAGACCTTCAGCCGTTCTTGTTTTAGCTGTGGTGATGGGCCTTCAGCAAAGGGGGTATTGCAGGTTTTCTTAACTAGGCCTTCAGCCGTGTCGTTTTAATATGATCCTTTTAAGGCAATGTCTAATTGAGTGGTTCTTAGGAAAATAAAAGTTTGTGTGTTCTGTGCAACTAACATTAACTGATTACGGTCCCCTCCACAACCATAACCTGATCCGCTCTGTCCCGCGAATCCAGATTTCAATTGTTCGAAAGTGAATAAAGAGATGTATGCCAAGTAAGTCGTCGCTTGAGTAAAACAAAACAAAAAAAATCTACATCGGTTGCGAAGATACAGCGGTCAAATATCGAAGTTATGAGAGTGTTAAAGTTGGGAACCATAATGAAGAATATCCCTGTTATAGTGTAAAGGAAGGCGTATATGTCCTGGGCAAAGTTACCTGGCAGCTTCAAAGATATTCCAACGAAAACATCTTGAGATAATCGTGCTTTCTTACGATTTAACACTACTACATTCTCAGCGCAGTGAGCTCTCTTAGCTGCAAGATGTTGGCACACCTGCATCTTGCAATTTATACGCTAGAGTCAATGATCTTGTGCCCAAAAGTCCAGAATATTCTATAGCCATAGTAAACAATATATAACATCTTACGGCTGAGGGGCATACATCAAATAGCTAAAATAATTTTCTGTGGGATAAAGTTTCTGAGGGTGGATTTTATACTGCGGTGGGAAAGGGAAGCATTTTTTTTTCTTTTCTAGGGCGGTGGAATAGTTCATTTTAGCCCCTTGGGGATCATTTCTCCCCCAAGGTCACCTCCTGCTGCATGTGTTGTGACGGGGCTAAGAACAAATACACACAAATTTATGCGCTTCTGGAGAGTGGGATGCATCTACAATAGAAAGTATCGCAGAGTGGGGATGCACGTATCAAATGGGCTCTGAGCACTATGGGACGTAACTGCTGAGGTCATCAGTCCCCGAGAACTTAGAACTACTTAAACCTAACTAACCTAAGGACATCACACACATCCATGCCCGAGGCAGGATTCGAACCTGCGACCGTAGGGGTCGCGCGGTTCCAGACTGTAGTGCCTAGAACCGCTCGGCCACTCCGGCCGGCGGGTGCACGTATCCTAAACACAATTATGTCACACTGCACGACATGAGAAATGTCATGCTGGATGAAATGATGGCATGCGTCATGTTATATGACATGACAACATGTATCATGTTGCTTTACTTGACACAGTGCATTATACACTGAACCGCCAAAGAAACTGGTATAGGCATGCGTATTTCCAAATACAGAGATACGTAAATAGGTAGAACACGGCGTTGGGGCTGACGACACCTATTTATCACAACAAGTGACTGGCAGGAGGTTGTTGTTGTTGTTGTGATCTTCAGTCCTGAGACTGGTTTGATGCAGCTCTTCATGCTACTCTATCCTGTGCAAGCTTCTTCATCTCCCAGTACCTACTGCAGCCTACATCCTTCTGAATCTGCTTAGTGTATTCATCTCTTGGTCTCCCTCTACGATTTTTACCCTCCACGCTGCCCTCCAATGCTAAATTTGTGATCCCTTGATGCCTCAAAACATGTCCTACCAACCGATCCCTTCTTCTAGTCAAGTTGTGCCACAAACTTCTCTTCTCCCCGATCCTATTCAATACCTCCTCATTAGTTACATGATTTACCCACCTTATCTTCAGCATTCTTCTGTAGCACCACATTTCGAAAGCTTCTATTCTCTTCTTCTCCAAACTAGTTATCGTCCATGTGTCACTTCCATACATGGCTACACTCCATACAAATATTTTCAGAAACGACTTCCTGACACTTAAATCTATACTCGATGTTAACAAATTTCTCTTCTTCAGAAACGATTTGCTTGCCATTGCCAGTCTACATTTTATATCCTCTCTACTTCGACCATCATCAGTTATTTTACTCCCTAAATAGCAAAGCTCCTTTACTACTTTAAGTGTCTCATTTCCTAATCTAATTCCCTCAGCATCACCCGATTTAATTTGAATACATTCCATTATCCTTGTTTTGCTTTTGTTGATGTTCATCTTATATCCTGCTTTCAAGACACTGTCCATTCCATTCAGCTGCTCTTTCAAGTCCTTTGCTGTCTCTGACAGAATTACAATGTCATCGGCGAACCTCAAAGTTTTTACTTCTTCTCCATGAATTTTAATACCTACTCCGAATTTTTCTTTTGTTTCCTTTACTGCTTGCTCAATATACAGATTGAACAACATCGGGGAGAGGCTACAACCCTGTCTCACTCCTTTCCCAACCACTGCTTCCCTTTCATGCCCCTCGACTCTTATAACTGCCATCTGGTTATCAGGAGGTTATCAAGATTATCAAGATTAAAGTGAGTTTGATCGTGGTGTTAATCGTCAGCGAACTAGTAATGGGACACAGGCATCTACGAGATAGCGACGAAGTGGGGATTTTCCCGTACGACCATTTCACTAGTGTATCACGCATATCCGGAATCTGGTAGACCATCAAATCTTCGACATCGGTGCGGGCGGAAAAAATCCTGCAAGAACGGGACGAACGACGACTTAAGAGAATTCTTCAACGAGACATGAGTGCAGCCCTTCCACCAATCGCTGGAGATATCAATGCTGGGCCATCAACAAGTGTCAGCGTGCCAACCATCCAACGAGACATTATCGATACGGGCTTTCGGAGACGAAGGCCTACTCGTGTACCCTTGATGACTGCACGACACAAAGCTTTACGCGTCGTCTGGGACCGTCAACACCAACATTGGACTGTTGATGACTGCAAACATGTCGCCTGGCCATATGAGTCTCGTTTCAAATTGTATGAAGCAGATGGATGTGTACGGGTATGGAGACAACCTCCTGAATCAAAGGACTCTGTATGTCAGAAGGGGACTGTTCAAGCTGGTAGAGGCTCTGTAATGGTGTGGGGCGTATGCAGTTGAAGTGATATGGAACCGCTGATACGTCTAGATACGACTGACAGGTGACACGTACGTAACCATCCTGTCTGATCACCTGCATCCATTCGTGTCGATTGTGCATTCCGACAGAGTTGGGCAATTCCAGTAGGACAATGCGACACCCCACACGTCCATAATTAGAACAGAGTGGCTCCAGGAACACTCTTCCGCTGGCGATCAAACTCCCCAGACATGAACATTATTGAGTAAATGTGGGATGCCTTGCAATGTGCTGTTCAGAAGAGATCTCCATCAGCACGTACTGTTTCGGATTTGTGGACAGCCCTGAAGGACTCATGCTGTCAGTTCTCTCAAGCACTACTTCAGACATTAGTTGAGCCCTTGCCACTAAATCCGCAAAAAGATTTAAACAACCATGCGTGAGCAGCGCCTATTAGGAGTCCGACAACCGATCAGTTCCAGTCATTCCATCAGGAAGGAGGTACACGGTTCGTGTTGTCTGTGGTTCAACCATGCCTAGACAATATTGCGGTTCGATAGCGTCCGCATTGTTACTTTTTACCACGAAGGGCTCTCAACAAGGGAAGTGTCCAGGCGTCTCGAAGTGAACCAAAGCGATGTCGTGCAGACATGGCGGAGATACAGAGAGACAGGAACTGTCGATGACATGCCTCTCTCAGGCCGCTCAAGGGCTACTACTGCAGTGGATGACCGCTACTTACGGATTATGGCTCGGAGGAACCCTAACAGCAATGCCACCATGTTGAATAATGCTTTTCGTGCAGCCATAGGACGTCGAGCTACGACTGAAACTGTGCGCAATAGGCTGCACGATGTGCAGCTTAACTCCTGCCGTCGATGGTGAAGTCATTCTTTGCAAGCACGACACCATGCAGCGTGGAACAGAGGCGCCCAACAACATGCCGGATGGACCGCTCAGGATAGGCATCACGTTCTGCTCACCGATGAGTGTCGCATATGTCTTCAACCAGACAATCGTCAGAGACGTGGTTCTAATGGTTCGGAGCACTATGGGACTTAACAGCTATGGTCATCTGTCCCCTAAAACTTAGAACTACTTAAACCTAACTAACCTAAGGACAGCACACAACACCCAGTCATCACGAGGCAGAGAAAATCCCTGACCCCGCCGGGAATCGAACCCGGGAACCCGGGCGTGGGAAGCGAGAACGTCAGAGACGTGTTTGGAGACAATATGGTCAGGCTGAACCCCTTAGACACACTGTCCAGAGAGTGCAGCAAGGTGGAGGTTGCCCTGTCGTTTTGGGGTGGCATTATGTGGGGCCGACGTACTCTGTTGGCGGTTATGGAAGGCGCCGTAACGGCTGTACGATACCTGAATGCCGTCCTCCGACCGACAGTGCAACAATATCAGCAGCATATAGGCCGAGGCATTCGTATTCATGGACGACATCTTGTGAATGACTTCCTTCAGGATAACGACCGCTCAACTAGAGTGGTCAGCGTGTTATCCAGACATGAACCGTATCGAACATGCCTGCCGTAGATTGAAAGGAGCTGTTTATGGACGACGTGACCCACCAACCACTCTGAGGGATCTACGCGCAGTCGCCGTTGAAGACTGGGACAGTCTGGAGCAACAGTGCCTTGGTGAACTCGTGGATAGTATGCCACGACGAATACAGGCACGCATCAATGCAAGAGGACGAGCTACTCGGTATTATAGGTACAGGTGTGTACAGCTGTCTGGACCACCACCTCTGAAGATTTCGATGTATGGAGGTACAACATGTAATGTCTTGTTTTCATGAGCAATAAAAAGGGCGGGAATGATGTTTATGTTGATCTCTAGGTTCCGGAACTCTCGGAACCGAGGTGATGCAAAACTTGTTTTGATGTGTGTATTACTAGCTCTGTTCGCAACACATTTTGCATACGGTATCCACATATGTGTCTGAATGTACCTGCAAAGCTATATCATTGTACGACTGATATTTCAGGAGATATGATGTCATAAACATTGAGATGTCTGCAGAAGTAGCTCCTGCTTAAAACGAAACGCAAATTACGAAGCGAATAGTCATCCAGTGTTTGATAATGAGAACATTAGCGACTTCCAACAAACACTGAACATAATTTCAAAATTTTCTAAGCTTTTTCTTATATACATGCTTCGTATATTTATCACATTAACTCCTTTATAAAGTGCTCAAAAGTTTATTCACGGGCGTTTGATTCTTTAAAGAATCATAGCTTCACCGCCTATTTTTTTGAATTCTCATCATTACGGGCAACGAGACACGGGTCCATCATTTCACTCCTGCAACAGAAACAGCGTGTATATGGACATACTGCATCCTACACGGAGGAAAACCAGATTGCGGCACGAGAAGGGAAGTTCACGACCACAGTTGAGTTCAACTGCGAAGGAGCTGTGTACACAGCGTCAATGGCAAAGGGGACAACCATTTATACCGATTCGTGGTTTCCGACAGTGACTTCGCTGCTAAACGCCGTGAACAGCAAGAAGGACGGAAAATCAAGCCACGGCGTTGTTCTCCTGTAAGGCATGCAACACGCAACACGACGCGCACAACACAAGCTCCGCCTCAACATTTTGCGATGGCACGTTTGGAAGCATCGGCTGTGCAGTGCAAATCTCCAGTTTTTTTCGGTAAGCTCAAGGAACGTCTGTCGTGGTAGATGTTGACACAGCGGTTGTCAAACTGCTGCGTGACCAAGGAGTAGATCTTGAACCGTGATTTACTTTCAAAGAATATTCTTAAGAATTTATTTCATTTACTAGCGACTCTTCAAGAACATTAACACATTTGATCACACTACGTAAGCATGGAAATAGTTGCCAGGGAGTAACTGATGAAATCATAACAAATTGCTTTTAGCAAATGGGAATTTTATTCCCTTTAATAGTGCCTAAAAGCATTTTTTTAAAAGAAACAGATTTAAAATTATAATCAGGAGGCACCCTCTAAATATTAAAGTTACAATTTATTCAGAGGCAGAAAGAAACAAGTTTTGACTGTATGAGCTTACGGGCAGTGAACCTTGCCGCTCCCTTTTGACACGGTCGTAGTTACGACCGCTCACAACGGCCTCTGAAAGACTACGCTGGTGCAAATCTGCAGCACACCAGATTACTTTAAACTAAGAGTTTTAAGAATTTACACAAGCACACAAACTATGCGCCCTCTCCCCCCCCCCCCCCCCCCCCGTAGGAGGGATGGATGGAAATGGTACAAAACACTAACAATAAAAATTTCAACCTTGCCACCGAAGGTGCAACTTGATTTTAACTTCTAAGAAAAGTCTTACGGTGACAGGGTGGCAACTTTATATAATAAAATGACCATTTAAATAAAAGCCCATGAAATGCAATCTTATGTAAATTTCTACAAGCTTGGCCAAACAGTAGTTAAGATGCTCTACAATACACAGTTACCGCATCTCAAGATCATGGGCAATAATATCAAAGTTTCCAAAGATCAAAACATATGTCAGGTATTACGCCGTTACACTCCAAGTAATAAATTCGTTAACACACCAAATCCGACAAACATGACAGAGGCAGCTACTAACGTACGGTAGATCGATAGGGAGATTACCAAACAACCCGAACCGCAGGTTGCTCTAACCCTCCCCAACTCCACAAGGGAAAACGGACCACCCAATTTATAAACAACCACCTTCCCGCGGGTGGGCAAACGGAGAACAATGGTGGGACGCCCCCAAAGGTGGTGACCTCACCAAGAAAACAAGTAGAATTTAACAAGAGTAAGTCACACAACATATCAGCAATCACTTGACTTCTAATAAACTGCGATTTCTCGAGAAGACCTGGCGCAGCACCCCCAAATCGCTCTCCCGAACCGTCCGCTGCCAGCCGCTTCAACGGACGCAGGAAGGCGCGCCGATCTCCCGTCTCACGGCGTCGCAGCTCGCACCGGCCAGACCGACGTCGTGGGTTGACTCCTGCTGCTCTCGTGTCGGCCGCGAAGCCACTACCCCTCGCTATACGGCGCGGCGCACTGGACTCACGTGGCGACCTCACATGCGCCGACGCTCAAGACGGACAAGTCATCTCGTATCTCAGTGCGCGACCGACCAACCGATCAATCCAACCGCCAATGAGCATTGCCTGAGCAAACTCGAGCAGACTGGCGGCCTAACGCGCAGACTCAGATGCAGGAACTAAGCCCCGAAGGGGCGACCTCTCGTTGAGTTCTATTACTGGAGGAGTGGCAATACTCTCATTTTGCCGGCTTTAAAGGTTAATCCGAACGACATACATACTAGCACTCCGAACGACAGACAGACACTAACTGCCTAACAAATGCGGACGAGAGACAGACTAGCAAGCTGGGGACGAGAGACTGACCCAGGCCGACCGACTGGCGAGCTCTTAGCGCCCCTTAAATGCACGTGGAACAGGCAAACTTTCCCCTTTCCCACCAGAGGGAGACACCAAAGCTGCGACTGCCACAGCGGCGCCACCGCCAGAAACGGAGGGCGACTGCTTCACACTACGCGCTGCGGCGCGCTCTTCAAAACAGCAATTTTTACCACGGCTCAGATCTCCAACGTCGAAGAACTCAACTGGTGATAGAACGCTCCGACAGTTTTTGCACAGACTTGGTCACTATGCTGCAAAATAGTGTCGTGTATGTGTGTCACTTTTACGGGTAGTGCAGTACTCAATAAAGATTACTTGACCTGACATAGTGATGGGTAACATACCTTTCGAAGTCAGTTCGTAGTTACTAAAAGTCGTGTGCGGTTCGAGGTAATCTGAATTTTGATACATTCACGCAGTCCTTTGCAAACGTTTCCCTTGTCAAACACGACTCTGGATCTGAACGTCCATCTCTGTATGTAGCAAAGCTATCTCATCACAGATGCCGGATCCCTTTCGGATGCAGTGCCAACACTGTTCCACACCTCCTCCGCCTCCGTGCGCCTGCTACAATTTTCCTGTGTTTACTTCTGTCTTCGCCTTCCATAATATGTTGCTACTCAGCACTGATTGGTTTTCGTTCTGTTTGTTCCAGGTAGGGCCACCTGTTACTCTCGCTACAAGGCGTGTTTACTCCAGCCCGTGAGTACTCTCTTTCCATAGTCTGTTTCGAAATCTGTATAAATATTTGCACGCGAAATAATTTCCTGTGGGATGCCATATTTTTCCTTCTTCTTGTTACACAAAGGGTGTTTGCTCTGTACGCAATTCCGAAGGTAAACATCCGCTTAATCCCTAGCGAACACCACTCGCTAATTCCCCTGACAAACTACGAGTACCGAGTGATTAAAACGATATAAATAACTCTCTCATTTGACGCTGCAGCAAGTAAATAAAAGCACTTACGATTTGTAAGGTACATTAACACCCCGGACTCACGCGATAGTTGGGACCGAGCGATCGGATTTACGCAAGTTCGGGTCCAATTTTGCATATAAATGCATACAAATTATGTTAAGTTGTGACCAGAGACTAAATAAAACAATGCAATTGAGAAGAAAAATGATTAATAAAAATCTTCAACAAAACTACGAATTACACTCGAATTACAGTACAGTATTATTCAGTGTAAACCGGGGTTATCGTGGCATAGGAGGCTCCATAAAATCTGATAATGGTGTGGAACGAGTCAGATTTTTTTTTCTTCTCATGCCAAATTTCTCGTTGCGCGCTAATGATTTTTTATTCCCCGTGTAATGTGCTGCGAATACATAGAAAGAAAGATCATTTATCATTTAGTTGCAATATAGCAGGTCAGCAACTGGAAGCAGTTAATACCATAAATTATCTGGGAGTACGCATTAGGAGTGATTTAAAATGAAATGATCATATAAAGTTGATCGTCGGTAAAGCAGATGCCAGACTGAGATTCATTGGAAGAATCTTAAGGAAATGCAATCCGAAAACAAAGGAAGTAGGTTACAGTACTCTTGTTCGCCCACTGCTTGAATACTGCTCAGCAGTGTGGGATCCGTACCAGATAGGGTTGATAGAAGAGATAGAGAAGATCCAACGGAGAGCAGCGCGCTTCGTTACAGGATCAGTCAGTAATCGCGAAAGCGTTACGGAGGTAACAGATAAACTCCAGTGGAAGACTCTGCAGGAGAGACGCTCAGTAGCTCGGTATGGGCTTTTGTTGAAGTTCCGAGAACACACCTTCGCCGAGGAGTAAAGCAGTATATTGCTCCCTCCTACGTATATCTCGCGAAGAGACCATGAGGATAAAATCAAAGAGATTAGAGCCCACACAGAGGCATACCGACAATCCTCCTTTCCACGAACAATACGAGACCGGAATAGAAGGGAGAACCGATAGAGGTACTCAAGGTACCCTCCGCCACACACCGTCAGGTTGCTTGCGGAGTATGGATGTAGATGCAGATGTAGGTATGTAACAGAAATGCTCATTTCGTTGGAGTCTATTTTTTTCTAAAATTTGTAACCCTTTTTCAATAGATTTCATACCTTCTGTCAAGTTGGCAGCCGTCATTTGATCTTCTGTTTGAACTGGGTATAAAGACTCACGTTGTTCAAGTTTTGCGTTTGCTCACACGTTTCTGTACGCCCATCAATCGTCAGCTCTTGAGCGTGTGAATCCAGAAGTTCATCATCATCATCATCATCCATGTCTAAATTTAATTGTCCGGCAAGATCGACCACTTCTTCATTCACAGCATCGATTTGATCAGGATCTGGCGATGATTGATCCTGGGTTTAGATGGTGCAAAAATGGACAGAGTTTTCTTTCAAACACCAGTTAAAGTTTTTTCTTTTTAAATTTCATTCCAAGATAGTGCAGTAATTCTCAAGACATCTAAAAATTTGAATTGCTTTCAAAAGTGTTTAACCGAGAACTCATTGTTTTGCTAACAGCTGCAGCACTCGCGGCACAGAGCGGCAGCCACGTGTCTTCTCGGGAAAGCAGTGGAGCGGACGCGACGGCAGCTATGAGTTACTTAACAACCGATTTTAAGAAAACTATTAGGTGAAAAAGATTGATTCTTCCGCAAGCTATAGCTTGACATCTTTAAACGATAAAGGTCTGAATTTATTTTTTCATTTTAAGAAAACTATTAGGTGAAAAAGATTGATTCTTCCGCAAGCTATAGCTTGACATCTTTAAACGATAAAGGTCTGAATTTATTTTCGTTATTCGTCATACTTACTGTGCTGCACGAAATTGAGTACGTGGCTGCACGAAATTTTTAGAATTTGCAGAGGTAAACTCACATGGTGTAGACTTTCCGTATAGTTCATTTAAGGCCATACATTACTGCGTGTGAAATGTAAGCAATATACCTAAATTGTATTTAAATTTGAGACCGGAATGATATCTCTGTTCGTTCTTGAGATATTGCTTGTTATATCCGCGAACGGGTCGCTCGCGTCGCGTCCGAACCTTTCCTGCGCTTCGGGAATCAAGTGGTCGTAAAAATCGTCGTATATCATAAAAGGATCAAGATAACCAAACGACGAATTTTGGGCCGGCCGCTGTGGCCGTGCGGTTCTAGGCTACGGTCGCAGGTTCGAATCTTGCCTCGGGCATGGAAGTGTGTGATGTCCTTAGGTTAGTTAGGTTTAAGTAGTTCTAAGTTCTAGGGGACTGATGACCTCAGATGTTGAGTCCCATAGTGCTCAGAGCCATTTGAACCATTTTTGACGAATTTTGGAAATGGCAGTACACAGAAATGACTATATTATCATATGATTAACACTCGTTACGTTTTTGTAAACGCGTGAGCAGAGCGAAAATAAGACTCCCTATAACCTACACCATGAGGTTTTGCCCAAATTTTCATAGCCAAACAAAGGGAGAGAAACAGGTAAACGAGGTATCAAAGCGACCAGCATGACGTCTAGTTTGGCATGAAAATATATAACTGCTTGACAGTAATCAGGGTAATTAACGAAAACTTAATTAATAAGCTCACGAAAATTCGAAATATTTCGCGAAAAGCTGCTGTCAGGCTATGTAAATAAAGTGTCAATATTTTTATCTGTTCAGGATCTAGCTATTTTTCACATAACAAGTTGCATTGGTGCGGTATTTAAATGTCGAAAAGACTTCTTCCGCATCACGTACGTTAGGAAGGCAAAACGAGGAGTCAGTAACATCATGCTTTCATAATAAAACTTGAAATTAAAAAATGAAAGAAATCAGTTAAATACTTTATGAAATGATTTGTGTAAAAGAAATAAGTACATCATAGAAACGCTCTAAGTGACTTTGAATGATGCTAGAAATCATGAACAGAAAATGAGGTGCACCAAACTTACAGACTATTTAAAGCAACTGAAACGCTTGGCTTTAACACTGACTGCTGATGAATTACATTCGCAGCATCAAATATCTGTAAAATTTCATGCTTCATTGTAATTTATTAGGAATTACTCTACTGGCCATTAAAATTGCTACACCAAGAAGAAAGGCAGATGATAAGCGGGATATATTAGAACTGACACGTGATTACATTATCACGCAATTTGGGTGCTTAGATCCTGAGAAATCAGTACCCAGAACGACGACCTCAGGCCGTAATAATGGCCTTGATTCGTCTGGGCACCGAGTCAAACAGAGGTTGGATGGCGTGAACAGGTAGCATGCAACTTCAACACGATACCACAGTTCATCAAGAGTAGTGACTGGCGTATTGTGACGAGCCAGTTGCTCGGCCATCATTGACCAGACGTTTTCAATTGGTGAGAGATCTGGAGAATGTGCTGGCCAGGCCAGCAGTTGAACATTTTCTGTATCCGGAAAGGCCCGTACAGGACCTGCAACATGCGGTCGTGCATTATCCTGCTGAAATGTAGGGTTTCGCAGGGATCGAATGAAGGGTAGAGCCACGGGTCGTAATGTAACGTCCGCTGTTCAAAGTGCTGTCAATGCGAACAAGAGGTGACCGACACGTGTAACCAATGGCACCCCATACTAACCAATGGCACCCCATACCATCACGCCGGGTGATACTCCAGTATGACGATGACGAATACACGCTTCCAATGTGCGTTCAATGTGAGGTCGCCAAACACGGATACTACCATTATAATGCTGTAAACAGAACCTGGATTCATCCGAAAAATGACGTTTTGCCATTCGTGCACACAGGTTCGTCGTCGAGTACACCATCGCAGGCGCTCCTGTCTGTAATGCAGCGTCAATTGTAACAGCAGCCACGGGCTCCGAACTGATAGTCCATGCTGCTGCAAACGTCGTCGACCTGTTCGTGCAGATGGTTGTTGTCTTGCAAACGTCCCCATCTGCTGACTCAGGGATCGACACGTGGCTGCACGATCCGTTACAGCCGTGCGGATAAGATGCCTGTCATCTCGACTGCTAGTGATACGAGGCTGTTCGGATCCAGCACGGCGTTCCGTATTACCCTCCTGAACCCACCAATACCATAATCTGCTAACAGTCATTCGATTTCACCAGGCAATGCTGGTCAACTGCTGTTTATGTATGAGAAATCGGTTGGAAACTTTCCTCATGTCAGCACGTTGTAGGTGTCACGACCGGCGCCAACCTTGTGTGAATGCTCTGAAAATCTAATCATTTGCATATCACTGCATCTTCTTCCTGTCGGTTAAATTTCGCGTCTTTAGCACGTCATCTTCGTGGTGTAGCAATTTTAATGGCCAGTAGTGTAAATGTGTGTGATATACTGGAATTGGTGTGAAGGTCAATTTCTTTGGCAAGACCTTAAAAATATACCTAGCGATATAGTGTAAATAGTAGACGTAAAACTTAGTATACGGAATTGTAACTCAGTCAGCAAAAATATAAGAACGACTCAGAATGTTTTCCTAATACGTACTCATGAACTGCATAAGCTACACCTACGCAACAGCTAGCTTCCATTCACTAGTAAGAACCTGTGTGCTTATATTTGTATTTAGCGTATTTAGTCATGCAGTAGTCATTCCTCGGCATTTACTGGCTTTTGAAAGTTCTTGATCATGTAAAAAAAATTGTATTTAATTTATTGATGAGATAGTCGAATGCTCCTCTGCCCATTCACGTGTATTCGAAGAATTTGTCTGGTGATCTTCATAGTTGATGATATTTATGAAATTCTCCATGGAGATTCCTTCATTTGTAAATTTCATGCACAGCATTCCTTTTCGCTTTATTTTCTTAAGTAAACCCAATTCTGTAGCCTTACTCACTGGATACAGTATTCCACAGGTTAAGGGATGCCCTTTTATAGAAACAGCTGGTTGGCTCTGAAGCAGCCATCTTGTAGCAGGACACCCAAGCTTTTGGCCCGATGCTGCTGCTTGTCGCTGGAGCGTCGTGTATCCAGAAGTCGCTCGCTGTCGCTCGCTTCTGTCGCTCACGTAGGACACGGCCTTACGTTGACTGTCTTCCCGCGAGATATACATAGGAGGAAACAATGTATTTGTTAAGGG
This sequence comes from Schistocerca americana, assembly GCF_021461395.2. Lineage (NCBI taxonomy): Eukaryota > Metazoa > Arthropoda > Insecta > Orthoptera > Acrididae > Schistocerca > Schistocerca americana. The sequence goes on from NC_060129.1 coordinate 141,334,203, forward strand.
GGACGACAGGGTGACAGACGAAAATATTGCTCAAATTCAGGTTTTTTCTCAACCGTACTGGAATGAAGTAGACGAAAGGGGTTTCCTGCAGCGGGCAAAGCGTACATTGAAGTTTTTATTGGTGTTTTTTATTGAAAAATATTAATATCTTCACTGTGTAATTGGGA